>NW_021703768.1:19730395-19816400 GCF_005190385.1 Monodon monoceros | reverse complement strand
TATATATATATATATATATATATATATATATATATATATATATAATGTTGCTATTTCTTTGTATAAAGTGTCGTATCTAACCTCTACAGCCATGCTTTGAAGTAAAACTATTCTAATTTTTTAGACAAGGAGTTCCAGGCTCAGCAAGTTTAAATAATTTATATAACTTAAGTGAAATGATTAAGGAATTGTTAGATAATAGAAGATTAGAATTTGAATCCACATGTATTTTATAATTACCCCGAAATAATATTCGAGCTAGAAACTTGGACTAGTACATCTGTTATTAATCTTTTAGAGATTACCTGGAAACTTTGGTACAGGCATTTCTTTAGATTGATATTCAGTCTCTAAAAGAACAAAAATGTACACTGAAGCCTCAGTCCAAATATTGTTGGTGAGATTGTATCCTTTGAATTAACAGTGCCTGGCTTCTTATCTATAAAACTCTGACACTGAATTTCTGTATGATTTTGGGTAAGTTACTGTATTAGGTTTCTCCAGAGAAACAGAGCCAAGAGGATGTATATACATAAAGAAAGACATTTATCTTAAAAAACCGGCTCACACAGTTGTGGACGCTTGGTGAGTCTAGAATCTGATGGAGGCAGGCAGGATGGAGGCTCAAGAAAAAGTTGCAGTTAGAATCCACAGGCAGTCTGCTGTGGAATCAGGAAGAAACAATATTGCAGATGAAGTCTACAGGTCGTCTGCCAGAGAATTCTCTCTTGTTTTCCGGTATGTCAGCCTTTTTGTTCTATTCAGACATTCAACTGATTGGATGAGGCAAACTCACAATATGGAGGAAAATCCCTTTTACTCAAAATCCACCAACTTAAATATATGCCTCATCCAAAAACACCATCACAGAAACTTTCAGAAACATGTTTAACCAAATATCTGGGCATCAGTGTCCAGACAATCAGACACATAAAATTAACCATGACAGTTACTGAACTTGTTTGTATCTCACTTTCCTTATCTTTTAATACTAAGATAACATTATTTTTTAATTGAGGTGAAATTCATATAATGTAAATTAACGTTTTAGGTGAGAGATTTAGCTGTATTTAGGACATTCACAATATTGTACAACTACCACCTCTGTCGAGATTCAAAACATTTTCATCACCCCACAATAATATGTGTACCCACTAAGTAGTTGATCACTACCCATGACAACCACCAATTTTCTTTCTGTCACTATGGATTTATCTATTCTGAATATTTCATGTAATGGAATTGTACAATATGTGACATTTTGTGTCTTGGCGTTTCGTATTTAACAATGTTTTTGAGGTTCATTCACATTGTAGCGCTATAGCATGTATCAGTATTTCATTCCTTTTTACAGCTAAATAATATTACATTGCATATGCATATCACAGTTTGTTCATTTTTTCGTTTGCTGATGGACATTTGGTTAGTTTCTGTCTATTGCTTATTGTGAATAGTGCTACTATGAACATCCATGTACAAGGGTTTTATTTTGGTACTTGTTTACAATTTTCTTAGGTATATACCTATGAATGGAATTGCTGAGCTATATGATAATTCCATGTTTTACTTATTGAGCAATTGCCAAACTGTTTTCCATTATGTCTGCACCATTTTACATTCCTACAAGCAGTGCACAAGTGTTCCTTTTTCTCCACATTCTCCCCAATGTTTGTCATTTTCCATTTGTCTGAGGTAGACAGATTAATGCTCTTTCACCAAAGATGTCCATCTCCTAGTCCCTGGAGCCTGTACAGGTCACCTTACATGGCAAGGGAGACTTTTCAAACACAAGCTAAGGAAATTAAGATGGGAAAATTATCCTGGATAATTGGGTGGGCCCATTGTAATCATAAGTGTCCTTTAAAAAGTCAGAGAAGGAAATATGAGGACAGAAGCAGAGTGTCAGAGTCAGAAAACTAATTAAAAGCGCTAAATTTCTGGCTTTAAGGATGGGAGAAGGGACCATAAGCCAAGGAATGCAGGCTACTTCTAGAAATAATTGAACATAAAAGGCAATCAAAAGGATTTTCACTTAGAGCATACAGAAAGAACACAGCCCTGACAGTGTCTTGATTTTAGCTAACTAAGGCCCATTTCAGACTTCTGACTTGGAGAATTATAATAAATCTGTGTTGTTTTAAGCCACTAAGTTTGTGGTAATTTTTACACAAGCAACAAGATACTAATACTTGTAATATATTATATTTAAACTGCAAAAAGCCAAAGATAACCACATAATTTTGAAAGGAGCCAGAGTGAAAAATTTACCCTAACTGTAGAGGAAAAAGGGTAAGAATTACAGTGGATTTCTCATCAAAAATCACGAAAGCAAGAAGAGAATGAAATGAAATATCTAACATTTTCAAAGGAAAACCAGAAAAAAATGCCACTAATCTAGAATTCTATATACAATGAAATTATTCTCAAAAATGAAGGGTAAACACTTTCTCAAACAAAAACATTGCCAGCAGACCTGCTCTGCAATAAATATTATAAGGTGTTTTTCCAGGTGAAAGAAAACAATACAGTTCAGAAACACTGATCTATATAAAAAAGTAAGTGTCAGTAAAGGAGTACATTAAATTAAATTAAAATATTTTATTTTATTCTTAATTGTTCTAAAATATAACTGTTAAAGTAATAATAGTAACAGTGTTTGGGGTGATTATAGTATGTGGACAATAAAATCAGTGACAAAAATACCATAAAGTACAGAAGAGAGAAGTGGACAACACTCCATTACAAAGGATCCACACTATATATAAGCAGTATATTATATTTTAAGTGGAATTAAAAGAGTTAAAAATTATAATGTAAACTTGATAGTTTAAATAAAATGATTCAATTACTTGAAAGACACAAATTATCCAAACTTACACAAGGAAAAATAGATAATATGAATAGCTCTATATCTGTTAAATAAATTAAACATATAATTAAAAACCTTACAAATAGAGAAAGTACCTGAGACAGAGGGTTTCAGTGATGAATTCTATGAAACACTTAAAGAATAAATAATATAAATCTTCAACAATCTTTTAAACTTGTTCTTTGAGATAAGGGTTATCCTAATACCAAATCAGATCAAAACACTACAAAAAGAAAATTACAGTCCAATATCTCATGAGCATAGGTACAAAATCCTCAACAAACTTTTTGCACATTGAATCCAACAATGCATTAAAAGACTTACCCGCCCTGAACAAATGTCATTAAAGCTAGGAATGGATTTAGTCAAGGAAATTCAACATAACAGCATTAAAAATTTCAAAAGTATATGATCATATCCATTGGTGACAAAAATATTTGACAAAATCTAACACTGACTCATGATAAGAACTCTCGGCAAACCCAGAATAGAGGAGATTTCTGCAACTTGCTATCGTCCATGTACAAAAGAACCCTACAGCTAGCATCACATTTAATGGTCAGAGAATGGAAGTGATCCCCTAAGATTGGGCATAAAGCAAGTATATTCTCTCTCACTACACTTATTCAGCATAGTACTGGAAATATGAGCTAGTGCTGAATGGCAAGGGGAAAATAAAATAGACAAATTTGAAAGGAAGAAATAAAGTCTTCATCCACAGATGACATAATTGTGCGTTTTGTTATGATTGCCCAACTTTTTCATTTATATGTGAACTTTCTCTTTTTCATATCTTTTCTCATATTCATTTATTTAATTAAGAGTCATCACTGGGTATAACCAATAGAAATATAATTTGTGAAACTTGAAGAATATAGGGTAGCTACCTCTCTTTGCAAATTCTTTATTGATGTGATTGACTAGATTATCCCAGAAACTCCTGCTGATAAACGTGTGAATTTTTCTGGTCAAGTGATTTCTTATGAAGTAGCAGTTTTCTTCACCTTACTCCAAGTCCAGTGTGTGGGTACGATAGGGAGCAAATTTCAACTCAGTACTGGGAAGAACATGCCTCTTCATGGTGGTGGCAGAAAGTGATTCCTGCATCCTAAAGAAATGAGTTAGCAGTATTTGTGGCAGAAGTTGGATGTAATTTATTCCAAAGAGTTTGATAAACAAGACTTTGATCCAGCCAAATGTTGAGTCAAACTGCCACCCTTCCTCAAACTGAAGACTAGAGCCAGGCTTTTATTGCACTTAATCACATAATGTGTGAAAAGCTGTGTACACAGCAATTGGTGTATGTTTAATTTTTTCTTTTTTTCTTTCTCTAGCTTAGGATTTCTCAGCTGTTTTTACAAATGTGTCCTTATAGGTTAGGTATAATTATTTGTTTTTTTTCCACTTTTTTCTTACCATGTTGCTCTAAAAATGTTCGATATTCAGGGATCAATAAATAACACCACTATACCCAAATACTGAACAATTAAAAGTAACACAGAAGACGCAGGTGACAGTCAATAATAGTGAATACTTACTGGAGGCCAGGTACTTTCTAAGCATTTGATGCTTGTTAACTCATTTAAATTTTACCCCCAAAATTGATGAAGGAGGTTGTGTCATTTTCATTGAAATTTGAGGAAACTGAGAAAGTGTGGATTAAGAAACTTGTCTAAAATTCCACAGCTAATCAATCAGGAGCTAGGAATCACACCCAGGTAGTATGTCTCCACAGTTTTAACCTTTTATTTGTTAAATCCTTGGCTAATGGGAGCCCATGGAGGTGTTGTCAAATGGACATTCCAACACTCTCCCAATCTTCAAGCCTGGCCAAAGCCCTTTATTTCATTGTAGGAGAGCAACTTAAATACACCTTTTCTGCAGGCTGGCCAATTCTGAAACAGACACAAAAGAGGCTGAAATAAGTGTTCCTTTGTTGTGTCTACCAATCTCACTAATCAAATAAAGTCACCTCTGTTCAGGAAGGAACGAGTGAAGCCAGGTGTGTTTCTGGAGGCAGTTTTCTCCACAAGGAAATATGAGAAGTTTGGAATGAATGCCCCCTTAATTAATAACAAGGATACTTTATAACTTATTACTTTGTATTGTACATTTTTATAGACTTGGGCTTATGAGGGAAGAAGACAGGCTGATTTTACATGAAAATAATGTGTAGTTCATCAACTTAAAGTTTTATATTGGCAAAAATATGACATCATGGGTGCATATAAATGAACTAACACAGTGTTCACAGAAGTTAAAAGAGGAAAAAGTGGTGGGAGAAATGAATCACAAAATGACACACAGGATGAATATGCTGAACTAAAAAAAAGATTCACAAAGAAAATGGCAATTTAATTTCAATAAAAGTTCACAGTTCATATACATGTATATTTTTGAATTGTACTGGTTTTGTACATATGTCTTTTAAAAATATGCTTAGGATTATAAATGTATAAAAGCTAAAAATGAAGAAGTTCATACCACATTTTATTTCTGAAAATACAACATTGTCATAAAACTAAGTAAATGGTAATGACAAATGATTTTTCTTCTTAGAAGAACTATGGGGATAAATCAGATATGAGTAAGGTAATTTTAACCTTAATTTGAAATTTATTTAAGGCCAACTGGTATTTAAAATTGTCTTATCTAATATTGGTTCTCAAGAGGGATAACATCAGTTATTTCTCAATGATTCTCATTTTGCCATAATAAAACTGAGACACAAATTAAGATATTTTTTCATGATTGCTAAGTATAACAAAATTACTTTATTAAGTATTATAAGTATATAAAAGTATAAGTATTAAGTATTATTAAGTACTATAAAATTATTTCATAATATACATGAAACAGATTATTTCAGATGATTTTTTAAAATTTGCTTGTGTTCAGTTTTTAAAAATGAAACAAGTTTTGTTATTTTTATCAATGTTGAAAGCTATTTAGAAACTATTGGTTCCCTGGAGATGCTGTACCAAAGTACCACAAACTAGCTGACATAGAACAACAGGAATTTATTGTCCCGCAGTTCTGTAGACTAGAAGTCTGTGATTAAGGTGTCAGCTGACTTGCTTCCTTCTGAGGGCTGTGAGGGAGAGTGTGTTCTATGACTCTCTACTTGCTTCTGGTGGTTTGCTGGCAACCTTTGGCATTCCTTGGCTTCTAGAGCACGACCCTGATCTCTGTATTCATCTTCATTTAGAGTTCTCATAGTGTGAGTGTCTGTAATTAAATTTCCCCTTCAAATTGGATTAGGAACCCACTCTATTCTAATATGACCTCATCTTAAGTAATTATTGATACATCCTCAACAACCCTATTTTCAAATAAGTTCATAGTCTGGGGCACTGTGGTTAGGACTTCATTATGGGCTGAATTGTATCCCTCCCGAAATTCACATGTTAAATTTGTAACACTCAGTACCTCAGAATTTGACTGTATTTGGAGGTAGGGACTACAAAGCCATAAATAAGTTGAAATGTGGTTATTAGGGTAAGCCTTAATCCAATATGACTTGTGTCCTTATAAGAAAAGGAGATTGGAAGACAGATATATACAGAGGGAAGACTATGTGAATACACAGGGAGAAGATAACCCTCTACAAGCCAAGAAGAATTGCCTCAGATGAAACCAACTCTAGCAAATACCTTGATTCCTTACTTCTGGCCTCCAGAATTGTGAGAAAATATATTTCTGTTCTTTAAGCCACCCAGTCTGTGGTACTTTTTATGGCAGCCCTAGTGAACTAATACAGACTTCAACATATGAAATTTTAGAAGATACGATTCCAGAAAGAATTTTTTTGGGGGAAAGCCATAAAAGAAGTTTAGCTTTTCTCAGGTGTTTTTTTTTTTTCTTTCAATATTGTTACTATATTTAGTCAATTGTTTTGACTTGTCTTTAATTATGGTTAATACTAATTTCATGTTTAAATTAATTCACCTATGGCATTCTAATTACGAGGAGTATTTTTTAGCAATATTATAGTTGTGTGTGAAAACAGAAAGATATTTAATTTAGAGAACAATTATTTTATTGCAAATTGATCCAGAAGGCAAAAATAGAATAATTATTTGAATTTAAAAGTACATTTAAATTCAATATAAAGAAAGACCTTTCAAGAATGAAACAGTCATAACAATATTGCCTATCACTTCCAGAAATAAACTTGAAATGCTCAGGGATATTGAATACTTATTTAATAATTACTTAATACTTAATAACAAAGGATTTTGAAGAATGCAATTGAGACTTTTATCAAAATAAATGTAAAAAATCTGTATTTTCATTTTATATTTGATTTTCCAACAGGAAATTGAATTGTATATTTGACTTCCCATAGGAAATGAAAAGGAGGTATTTAACTTACATCAACTTTTACAAAAACTCTAATATTTTAATAACAATAATATACTTACTAATTTTATAATCTGTGACATTCATATTTATTTTATTCCCATATTTTAAATAAACTCACCTTTCAAATGCCACCTACATGTAGCATGCGATAGCTCGCAGAGCACTGGTTCTCAAAATTAGTTTCATAATAGTATCACTTACAGAGTTTATAATAAGTTAATGACTGGGTCTTATCTGCAAGGACTCTGATTAATTCATCTGGTGAGTCCAGGTGTAGGATTTTTCAAAATTATCTCCTAAGCATATTAAAGTGTGGGAAAGTTTAAGATCCAGTCTTAAAGGATGATTTTGATGAAAATGAGGCAGTGGAGAAAGAAAACTAAACACATCTGCGTGTAGAAGGTAATACAGAACATAGTTCAGGAGAAAACAACTTCCCAATTCTTGGCAACAACATATTTCTTATATTTTAATTGTGTAATGACTAGTAAAACCGATAAATTTGACTACAGATATAAGACCAAATATTTTAATGGCTGCTCTTTCTTGTGTGTTTCAATTTTGTCTGTGTCTATATTACTGTATTTTTCCTATAGGAAATTATTTATTTATTTATTTATTTATTTATTTATTTATTTATTTATGTTTTTGCGGTACGCGGGCCTCTCACTGTTGTGTTCTCTCCCGTTGCGGAGCACAGGCTCCGGACGCGCAGGCTCAGCGGCCATGGCTCATGGGCCCAGCCGCTCCGCGGCATGTGGGATCTTCCCGGACCAGGGCACGATCCCGTGTCCCCTGCATCGGCAGGCGGACTCTCAACCACTGCGCCACCAGGGAAGCCCTAGGAAATTATTTTTATGTGCAAAAGGAAGCATTATTTCAATTTTAATGGAAAACTTGTAAATAACCAAAATAATACAAGTCATCATTCCTATATTTGATATTTTTCTGGTGTTAGTTTCCACTCATCTAAACACCAATTACTTAAACTTTAGAATTCCCAACTTTAAGATGAGCAAAGTCTTTTGAACAGCTGCATCTGTTCAGATCTCACAGATGGCCTTTTGTGCTTTTTTTCTGAGTTCTTTATAATTATGTGTGACACTGTTCTTCTTTGAGAGTTGGTGTGAATGTACTAAAACATTATATTTCAACTTGAATTCAAACATGTTTAACAAGGTTTGCAGTAAAAGCTGTAATCCTGTCCTCTGTATGTGTAGCTCTAGGGCTAAGATTAATTTTTCTTACATTGTCTTCTACTTACTACTAAAATGTTTTTCTAAAAGTATTGTCATAGATTGGCAAAAACAAATAGAGCTCACCAAAAACTGATCCCAGGGCAAGACAATTTGTCTCATTTATGATAATAAGTTTCTAAATATCTACGCCAGAGTTTTAAGACTAAACAAGGATAGAATTTTTTTTTGTTGTTTCTCTTGTATTTGTTTGCCTTTTATTTACATACCTGGTTGTAACATGATTAATATAGGTAACATACGATGAGGTTCACTGTTTCTAAAAATATAATTTCCTTTGGTATTGAAACAGATGAATAGGCTGCTTTGCAATTTTTTTTAATATAAATACATTCTTCTAAAGTTTGAGTAATAATAAAAACTAACATTCTGAAAACTAATGCTTACTATACAAGTTTTAGTTCTCTAGGTGACTTTATACATATCTTCATTCAGTTCTCACAATAATTCAGTATTTTAGGTAATGTGATCACTAATTAATAGATAAGGGCACTGAGGCCCAGAGAGATGAGGAACTTTGCAGAAAGTTGCGCAGCGGTAAGTGAAAACCTGGGATTTGAAATCAACGTATTATACAAGCTGAATTTCTGACCACCTATGCTGGTCAAATGAAGAAAATTGGAAGAAAAACTCTTAAAGTGCTGAATGAAAATTTGACCAAGAGGATCTCTGCTTTCAGTAACAGCAGAGTAAGTATTCAGACCAATGCTTCAGCTGAAGACAAACAGTAAAATTTGAGACATATTTTTAAAAAATTTCCTGAAGGCAATGGTGAGTGTGATAAAATTACAGCCCCAAGACAATCACATGTGCTAATGCCTGGGATAGTGAATAACGTGAGATATCGTACCTGTGCATTTGTTAAGGCCAAAGGGACTTTGAAATGTAATTAATGTCATTTAACGGTTGACTTTAATATAGGGGAGATTATCCTGAATTATCTAGGTAGAACGATGTAATCACATGAGCCCTTAAAAGCAGAAGTAGAAGACACGAAAATTTCAGAGAGAAGGAAATGACTCCTTATCAACAAGTAATTTCGGAAAGAATTCTGAGACTCGGATGAGAACCACAGCCCTGCTGACGCCTTGATTTGGTTGATTATGAGACCATGGGAAGAAATCCTGCGCTGTTCTGCTGCAACTTGTGACCCACAGGAACCGTGAGGAAAATAAGTCTGCATTTTTAAGATGCTAAGTATATGATAAATTGTTGTGACAGGAATATAAGATTAATACAGAGAGCTAACATGGTGATGAGGAACTGCTGGTCTAAAATTTAGAGAACACAGCACTTGGGAATGCTATAACTTTGGGGGTATTTACTAATTCAGAAGAGACTGGGAGACCAAACAATGCAATGTCCCCTTATATCCTAAGGAAAACAAAAGTAGAGCCTGGATCCCACCACATTTCAGACTGTGGTAAAAATCTAAATTTTGTATAGAGACCCTGAAGGACCTTAGATTTAAGACTGGAATCAGTAAAACAGTCATCATGTGAACCTTATCATGGCTTCAATCAATTTGTGAGTGCCAGGGGATCTCGTTCCCTGGAACTGGATTAAGCCAGTGAATCTCAACTGGTGGTGATTTTTCCTTCAAGGAACATTTGGCAGTGACTGGAGATATTTATGGTGGTCACAACTAGGGAAAAGGGGATGCTATTGGTTTCTAATGAGAAGAGACCAGGAAGGTTACTCAGTCCTCTACAATACATAGAATAGTCTCCCACAACAAATATTTATCTGTCCCCAATTGCCAATAATCCTACAATTCCTACATTCTGTGTTAAGTTGATCCCAGCTGGCTATTGCCAAAAGATGCCTAAGAGAAGCAAAGACAGATCTTTTCTGGACTAATTTAATATTATGCTAGTCCTCAAGATATTACCACAAAAAGTTTTATGAATAAAATATTCCATATAAAATAAAAATTAACAAAGCAGTTGAGAAGATAATAAAGCATAAAGGACAACAAAAGAAATATGACAATTGAAAGAGATTTGGAGAACTTCTTGATGAATAGAATCATCATCAACGTTAAGTAACCACCTATTCTACTTGAATGATAAATGACAAGATTGAAAATTTTGGTAGAGTACTAGAAAATATAAAAATTTACATAGCAGAATTGATAATAGATTAATAAAGGTGCCAAATAAAATTACTAGAATTGAAAAAAGTGCAGTAACTGATATTGAGAATCCAATCAGTGAGTTTAAAAGTAGAGTAGATAAGATAAAGGGAAAATTAACGAGGGAGAGGATCTGAATCAAAGAAGCACAGAGATATAAAAAGATTATTTTTTAATTATGAGATATAAACTATATTTAAAATAGGATTAGAACGTACATATTTATTTTGAATCTCATAAGGAGATATGAAAATCAATGGGGCAGTAGTTATATTTGAAAAGATCATGGCTGAGATTTATTAGAAATGAATGAAACATAGTTATTTATAGATTCAAAAAATTCAACAACTTTTCAACAGAATAAATTCAAGGTAATTCACAGTGACACAACTACTACTAATGTAAGAATGCAGGTAACAAAAGTAAAAGATAGTTTTAAAAAACTGCATAAGAATAATGATACACTACACTCAGAGGAACAATTGACAGCTGACTTTACAAAGAAACAACAGAAGCCAGAAGACCATGGAATGTCTTCAGTGTGCTGAAAGAAATTAAAAAAAAAACAATATAAAATTCTCTACATAGTTAAAATATCCTTTAATAATGAAGGTGAAATCACTTCATTTTCAGACAAAACAAAAAGGAATTTATTACCAGGAGACACAAACTTAAATAAACATTAGATTATTCTTCTAAAGCAGGGGTCCCCAACCCCCCAGGCCTCAGTCTGGTACCGGTCCGTGGCCTGTTAGGAACCAGGACACACAGCAGGAAGTGAGTGGCGGGCGAGGAGCAAAGCTTCATCTGCCGCTCCCCATCGCTCGCATCACCGCCTGAACCATTGCTCACGTTACCTCCTGAAGCATCCCCCCCATCGCTCGCATCACCGCCTGAACCCCGCCTCCCCCCGTCTGTGGAAAAATTGTCTTCCAGGAAATTGGTCCCTGGTGCCTAAAAGGTTGGAGACTGCTGTTCTAAAGGAATACTAGAGCATATCTCAAAGATACTAGAAGCAACAACATGGCATGAAATGGTAAATATGTGGGAAATCTAAATGGGTACTGACTGAATAAATAATGTTATATATAAATAAAATATAAAATAGTGTATAAGTAATGGATACAGTAAACAGTGTTCTAATTTTCCTGTCTTGTCTGGCAGGATGAGTTACAGTGCCAAATAAAATAAATTGCACTATCTTCTTTTTTTAGCTAATAATAAAAAGGAAATAGGAAACAAATATTGAATTCTCCACATTTTCTCTTGGAAATAGTTAAACAAGAAAAATATATACCAAAATAGACTGATCAACAGTCAAATAATATAAGCAATTGATATTCTATTTAATGTTTTTTTGTAGTTATACCTAGTACTGAACAGAAATACTTATGAAAGATTTATTCAAAGTGTTGTCCATTGAGTATTCTATATTGCAAATTTCTGGTTAACTTATAATAACACACCTAATAAAGATCAAAATGGAAAGTTGATGTTCATAATTCATGTAGTAAACAGCCTTAAACCTCTATGTTCTTAGATGCAAATTGGTGACAACCATCTCCCATTCATCCATTTTAATCTCATTGTAATAATTAATTAAATAGTGTCTGAAAATGCTTTGAGCACACTAAAGGTAAGTAGTATATAATATTAGTATTATGTTATATATTTTAAGAGAATAAGAATTCTTATAAAACAAAACGTGAATAAGAATTTGTTTTAGTTTTTATTTGAATACATAATTTACTGCTCCAGCAATCACTATAGGTCCTGTTTGTACTACTTCTAGAACGAAGGTCTGAAATTCTTTTTTTGTTCTGGGAGAATGTGAATCATAAATCTCCCCAAGAACCTGTTCAATTTTATTGAAATAAGCATAAAGGCTTTGTGAACTTTGAAGTATTGTCTGCTATAAAAATATCGTGTCTAGAAATTACAATATACCTAGTAGAATGGCCAAAATCCCAAATATTGACAACATCAAATGCCAGTGAGCAACAGGAATTCTCATTCATTGCTGGTGGGAATGCAAAACGGTACGGCCACTTTGGCAGATAGTTTTCAGTTTCTTACAAAACTACTCATACTCTTACCATATGATCCAGAAATGGTGCTCCTTGGTATTTACCCAAATGAGTTGAATGATTATATCCACACAAAAACCTGCACATGGATTTTTAGAGCAGCTTTATTGATAATTGCCAAACCTGGAGGTAACCAATATGTCCCTCAGTAGGTAAATGTATAAATATACTATGATACATCCAGACAATGAAATATTATTTAGTGCTAAAAAGAAATGAGCTCTAAAGCCATGAAAAGACATGGAGGAACCTTAAATATATATTACTAAATGAAAAAAGATGATCTGAAAGGGATACATACCATATGACTCCAACTATATTACACTGTGGAAAAAGCAAGACTATAGAAGCAGCAAAAGCAAATGTAGTTATCAGGGTATAGGGATGAAGAATTGATAAACAGGCCAACCACAGAGGATTTTTAGGGCGCTGAAATTATTCTATATGATACTGTAATGGTGTATACATGTGATTTTGCATTTGTCAAAACTGAGAGTGAGAATGTACAAAACCAAGAGTGAGCCTTAGTGAGACTGTGACCTTTGGGTGATAATGTGTCAGTGTAGGTTCATCAGTTGTAACAAATACACTGCTCTGGTGAGGAATGTTGATAGTCAGGCTATCAACCTAGGGGGAGTGGTGAGTGGAGATAAATGAAAACTCTCTACTTTCTGCTCAATTTTGCTGTGAACCTAAAACTGCTTTAAAAAATAAAGTCTAGGGCTTCCCTGGTGGTGCAGTGGTAGGGAGTCCGCCTGCCGATGCAGGAGACACAGGTTCGTGCCCCGGTCCGGGAAGATTCCACATGCCACAGAGCGGCTGGGCCCGTGAGCCATGGCCGCTGAGCCTGCGTGTCCGGAGCCTGTGCTCCGCAACGGGAGAGGCCACAACAGTGAGAGGCCCGCGTACCGCAAAAAAAAAAAAAAAAAAGTCTACTGAAAAATAAAGATTAAAAACTCATGTCTAAAATGAATGTATGTTATAAAATATGTCTTTATGCTTTAAAAAAGAATCAAATCTATGGATTTTAATTACGCTTATTCTGTCTGCCTTGTGACCCTAAAGAATATATATCTATTAATATTACTTTTGGGGAAACACACATTGTAGATTTGGCATATAATTTCATTAACCTCATACAAACTGAATAGGTCAGAGCCAAGGATAAAAGAGAGATTGAGCTGTGTTCATTTCAGAGCTACGTATATAATAACTGGTAAGAGTGTCTTCAGAGTTTCCTGCACCATAGTAAAACATGTAATTCATCCATTCTTTTTTTTTTTTTTTTGCCCCGGACGCGCAGGCTCAGCGGCCATGGCTCACGGGCCCAGCCGCTCCGCGGCATGTGGGATCTTCCCGGACCGGGGCACGAACCCGAGTCCCCTGCATCGGCAGGCGGACTCTCAACCACTGTGCCACCAGGGAAGCCCTTCATCCATTCTTTATGTAATCAACAGTGAACAGCATAAGCTTAGATAGCACTTTACAGTTGACAGAGCATGTTCACATAATATTTTATTACTTTTTTTTTTAACTGCAAGCCACTAAATTAGAGTTTGCAGGTCATAGACTTAGTAGATAGGTGAGAAAGTGAAGCTCAAAGATAATTTATGTTTGATATCATACAGTTAAGAATTGTAAGAATTGCATTCAAATCTGGAATTTCTTTTCTGTTTTGCTATTTCACTTCATAGAAACAATCAGAAGAGTTCATATATTAGCCCATAAGAACTGTCTTAAAGATCACAAAATCCCAACACACTAAAATTAAGTTGGTAATGGTTTCTATTACTGAGAATTTTATGAGCTGAGTATTCTCATAGGCTTCTGATAAAAATAAAATTGGTAAAATTCTATTAGGAAGCAATTTCATTTTACATTTCAAAGTCATGAATTTTTTAGAATTCATGATAGCAGGAAAATGGAAACAATCTAAAAATAGAAGAATGCTTAGTTGAACCATAATACCTCTAAAAGATGGAATACTATGCAGCCGTGTAATTTGATAATTCTATCTTAAAGCATTTGTAGTGACATCAAAATGTAAGTTTGGGGGAAAAATGTGAAGTAGTGTGTTAACAGTGAATAACTCAATTCTCTGTTACAGTGATTATGAATTAAGACCCAGGTTCCAGAGTGATTGAGCGTACAGTCTGTCTTTGGTAGTTGCCACATATGTGATGCCAGGAAACTAACATTACCTTTGTGTGCCTCAGTTTGTTCAACTGTAAAATGGAGAAAATAGTAGCACATATAGATCAAGTTGTGAGAATTGAAGAGCGGATAGTTATAAATAGCTTAGAGGTGTTCCCCAAACATAGTATATCTACTTACTGTTATCACCCCATGAAATGAGAGTATGGTTATTATATTTCTTCTCTGTCAGATTTCTTTTTCAGAAACTGTACTTCAAGAAACCAGAGGAAATTATCTCTAAAATCACTTACCAATTCTAAATCTCTTTCCTCTTCCCACTTGTAATTACCACCAAAAAATCTTTAAAAAATAGGGGGAAAAATAAACGACCTTTTCTTATTGTTTCAAAGTTTAGAATCAACACGGAGGGTTACAAAGGTACTGGGCTTCAAGAATGATGACTCTGCCAGGAGGTGTACTGAAGTTTTAGACTTTTGCCTAGTGTGAGGGGCACTTGCTTGTGTTATCTGTCTGTGGGGCTTCACAACCATCTTAGCTCTTAGCCTCTGACTGAACTGCTGCTTTAATTTTAATATTTCTATAGATGTTTTCTCTATCCACTCTCAGGCCCCAATTTGAGATTAACATTTTTAATTACTCTTCTGTCTTCTGTTCCCTTATCTTGGGCAGTTTATAGACACTAACACAGGCCTACAGTCTAACAAAAGTTCTTTCTACTTCCTACTTTTCTTACAAAATAATACATATAGTGCACTTGTGCAGAACTGATATGGCTATGTGGACATGACTGAGGGGTGTAGGAGGCATGTGAGTTTATTTATTTATTTATTTAATCCAACTCCTTCCTACCTTTTGTACCTTTGTGAAATTTTGAAATGTTCTCCAATGAATATGCCTTGCATTTGTAATAATAAAAAGAGGCTATAAAATGAAAGTCTTATAAACCTTTTAGAGGAGAGAATTAGCAGTTATCTTCTTTACAGTAGCATTATATTTTCTGATCTTCCTCAGAGCTACTATACAGACATGTTGAATTATATTGCCCCTCAAATACAAAGTGCTTTTCAGTGTTTACAAGCTATATTTAAGGGATGCCCCCAGTGAAATGCAGCTTCATTTAGGGTGATATTTTACAGTAACTCTGTGCCAGAATGATGCAACAGGAATAGAAACACCAGAATTATACACTTTGCTCATATGTGACTCAAGGTGCATAAACACATATGGGCAGAAACACAAATCTAGCATCAGTTTTAGAGTTTTCCCTTAGAGAGCAGTTATTTTCATCTGTACATTCATTCTTCTTTTATACTTGATATGCAAGTTTGCACTATTTCCTGAGTGAATATGGATATACATCTGCTTCAAGGGGACATATGTACACGGTATCTAAAGACTGCAGCTATGCGTACTCGTATTTGGCAGGACATCTGGGTGGATTTATTTTAACTAATTTAACTGCAAAATTTATGTGTTTCACTTGAATTTGTGCATATTTAAATCAATTGGAGGCTCTTGATTCTGCCCTGACTAGGATTGATGACATTATACATTATTTACCATAGTTACAATTGAAAATGTAAGGGTGAGTCATATATTTTGGCTGTATACGTTTAAGGAAAAATCGCTTTTTATTGTTAAAGACCATGGGCTTTCAAGTAAAGAATGGTTTTAAAATAACGGATGCCATGACATGGCTTCATTATATGAGTCTGCAAGGGATGGAGCTGGACATAGCTTAAAGGTGAGCAAGGTACCAGCACACACACTATGACTCCATGTTTCAGATTATTTACTTAAGATCATACTGACCACATGCCCAGGCAATGTGATTGTTGCTGGGGATACAGGGATGAATGTGATTTCTCGGAGCTCACAGGGCAGGAGGGAAACAGATAAATAAGTAGCCCAATTTGGCAGAATCTATGATGCATATTCCAATATTATCAAAAAGGTGAGAGGAAACACTCAAGAGTATAGTCATAAGGCTAAGGGGGATGGACATATGTCTCTAAAAACCCATCCATGGAAGAGTCGCTTTGGAGGTCTCACAAAGATCATTCCATTCCATTCCACCTTATTCTTTGTAAATGCTAGTGCTGAGGCAGGAGCGTGTAAATGGAGAAGGCACACACAGGCTGCATTGTCCCAATGTCTGAAGCGTGGTTGAAAGTGAGGCTGAGAGGCTGCTGTGCTCATTTGAGCCAAGGTGGCCCTGAGAAGATTAAATGAGGTCAGTGTCTCTAAGATGAAGCTCCAGCACTCAAGGAGCCTGCTGTCCATTATAGGAAACATACACGTAAACAGATTATTGGCATGAAAAGCAAAAAAGCCGAAGTCTAAAGTATGTGCAGAGGGTTGGGAGAAGCACAGAGAATGGAGTTATTACCCTCACAGGAGGGATTTGTCCAACTACAGTTTAAATATATGATGCATCTTGGTTTTAGATACATTAATGTAAAAAGTGAATTTTAGGATTGAAGAAGTTCTGAAATTAAAAGTGCTCATAAAGAATGAAAAATCTTACCAGATAAAGAGGAAAGGTTTTCTATGTTAAAGTAATGGCATGCATATGCAAAGCTGTGAAATCTAAGAAAGGACATAGACCCTTCTAAGAAAGATAATTCTATTGTGATTGCACTGGGGATACGAATGTGTATTTTCAGTGGTGCACAAGCATGTTGATAAATGCGATATTTTGATTATGAGGTCAAAAATTGTTAAATATATTAGTATTTTTCTCAGCAGAAAGGAATTTAATCATGTTATATATTAAATGCTTCCCTATTCAACTTGAAACTTCTATATCATTTTTAATGCTTCAAGTATTTAAATTTAATCCCATTACATAAATTTTCTGAATTAATGTTGTACACAATATCCCTAAGTATATTTTCATGATTTATTTTAATTTTGTTTGAGCGTATTCTCAGTTGTAGTGAATAATAATTGACATAAGCACTGTATAAGTTTAAGGTGTACAGCATAATGATTTGACTTACATAAATTGTGAAATGATTACCACAGTAAGTTAACATCCATAATCTCATATAGATACCAAAAAAAGGGTTTTTCTTTGTGATGAGAACTTTTAAGATTTATTCTCTTAGCAAGCTTCAAATATGCCACACAGCAGTGCTAACTACAATCATCATGTTGTACGTTACTTCCCCAGTATGTATTCACTTAGAACTGGAAGTTTCTTCCCTTTGACCACCTTCATCCAATTCCTGCAACACCTACCTCCAGCCCCCTACTTCTGGTAACCACAAATCTGATCTCTTTTTTTCTGAATTTGTTTTTGGGGTTTTGCTGTTACTTTTAGATTCCACATATGAGATTGTAACCAAAAGTGGGGTCCAGCTGCTCGATGCTCAAAAGCCAATAAAGAGGCAAGTTTGGTGGAAAGGAAAGTTTGCTTTATTTTGGAGGCCAGGAACTGGTGGGGAGGGCGGATTCCTGTCCAAAGGCCGACTCCCCCCCTGCCCCCCACTGACAATCAGGGGGCAAGAGCTTTTATAGGTGAAGGGAGGGGGCTACATGCAGAAACAACACAGTCAGCTCTGACAGTTATCTTGAAATTGGTCATTGGTGATCTGATCAGCGTCATCTTGATTGTTTTAAGTACAGCTAACCTTCAGTTCCAGGGTCGGTTTGTTCCCACTTCCTTGAGGCCAGTTCTCGGAATTGTGCAGCTTATGTCACGGCTACAGTCTGGTCATCCTGTAGTTAATCTCTTCCACTCAGTGGGGTTTTCAGTACCTATAAGACAGCTCACAGGATATGGCTCAGAATATTATCTTTAGCCCTTGAGGAGGAACTAAAGGTCCTTGACTTTGCTTAATGACTAAACTATTATTATTTGTTCTCCTTTGACTGTTTTCCTTTGTTTCTGCATTTTCTCACTTCTCTGATTAAACTTATTCTTTGGCTAAAGTTTTTCCACAGACAAAAGGCAGGCAGAGGACATGGGGGGCAAGGACCATAGGGTCCTGCTCTGTTTCAAGACCGTTCAGTATTTGTCTTTCTCTGTTTGATGTGTTTCACTTAGCATAATGCTCTCAAAATCCATCCGTTTGTTACAAAGGACAGACTTCTTTCTTATGGCTGAATAATATTCAATGGAATGTATTATCATATATATGTATATATATATATACATATGTATGTATATCACAACTTGTTTATTCATTCATCTGTCAGTAGACAATTAGGTTGTTTCCATATTTTGGTTCTTGTAAATAATGCTGCAGTGAACATGAGGGTGCAGTTATCTCTTCAATATTCATTTTCTATTTTAACAAGGAAAATATCCATTAAAAGTACCAGTTGTAGGAATGGTTTGGGTAAGAACTAATTATTTAGACTCCTCTCTCCCTATTACTCCTTAATCTGAGTTTCTAGAGGAGGTTTGCAACCTGCAGCTGTTTCTTCCCATCCCCAAGAGAGGAGAGAAGGAAGGACACAATCAAAGAAGGTGTCTTTTCAGAATGCGAGGCCAGATCTTAACAGTTAACAGAAGTAATAAAACTCATGTGGTGGTAGACATTATGTCATTTAATACCCACAAAAGTTATTTGAAATAGATGCTAATACTGCATTCATATGAACATGAATTTGGAAACCAAGTCCAAGACAGATGAAGTTTTAAGTCCAGAGTCATATAGCTAAAAAGTAGGGGAGGGAAGAATCTAAGCGCTTTCTGGAAACCGTGTAGAGTCTGCTCAGCCTTTAAAGTGGAATAATAAGCAGTATTTTAGGAACTATAAATTATTCCTTTCCCTTGTCCTGTGTCCCTTTGCCTCTCCCTTAAGAAAGGTGTCTAAATGCCTTACCTCCTCCTGCACAGGGCGAAGTAAGACCAGAAATTATGGCCCACAGGGAGGAATGTTTTGTGACCCCAGGGTGGGGGAACAGTCTCCACATGACTGCCCTCATTTCAGCCTCAAGTTTGGGGGTCCCAGGATCACTCTCACTTTAGACCAGCTGGCTACAGATTTGAGTCTTCACAACCACCCTAAGGGTTGATAATTCACCGGAACAACTCAGAGGACTCAATGAAAACAATATATTCACACTTACAGTGTATTATAGTTAAAGGATACAAATTAAATTCAGCCAAGGGAAGAGACTATTAGGGCAGAACCAGGAGGGGTCCAAACACGGAGCCTTCCAGTCATCTTCTCTCTGTGGCATCATGGAACATTTTACCTCTTTCCGACCATGATGTATGACAACATGTAGAGAATATTGCCAAGCAAAGAAGACCACCCAAGCTTTGGATGTCTAGAGTTTCTTTCTTTTTTTTTAACATCTTTATTGGAGTATAATTGCTTCACAATGGTGTGTTAGTTTCTGCTTTATAACAAAGCGAATCAGTTATACATATACATATGTTCCCATATCTCTTCCCTCTTGCATCTCCCTCCCTCCCACCCGCCCTATCCCACCCCTCTAGGCGGTCACAAATCACCGAGCTGATCTCCCTGTGCTATGTGGCTGCTTCCCAGTAGCTATCTGTTTTATGTTTGGTAGTGTATATAAGTCCATGCCACTCTCTCACTTTGTCCCAGCTTACCCTTCCCCCTCCCTATATCCTCAAGTCCATTCTCTAGTAGGTCTGTGTCTTTATTCCCTTCTTACCCGTAGGTTCTTCATGACCTTTTTTTTCTTAGATTCCATATATATGTGTTAGCATATGGTATTTGTTTTTCTCTTTCTGACTTGCTTCACTCTGTATGACAGACTCTAGGTCCATCCACCTCATTACAAATAACTCAATTTCGTTTCTTTTTATGGCTGAGTAATATACCATTGTATATATGTGCCACATCTTCTTTATCCATTCATCCGATGATGGACACTTAGGTTGTTTCCATCTCCGGGCTATTGTAAATAGAGCTGCAATGAACATTTTGGTACATGACTCTTTGAATTATGGTTTTCTCAGGGTTTATGCCCAGTAGTGGGATTGCTGGGTTGTATGGTAGTTCTATTTGTAGTTTTTAAAGGAACCTCCATACTGTTCTCCATAGTGGCTGTACCAATTCACATTCCCACCAGCAGTGCAAGAGTGTTCCCTTTTCTCCACACCCTCTCCAGCATTTATTGTTTCTAGATTTTTGGTGATGGCCATTCTGACCAGTGTGAGATGATACCTCATTGTAGTTTTGATTTGCATTTTTCTGATGATTAGTGATGTTGAGCATTCTTTCGTGTGTTTGTTGGCAATCTGTATATCTTCTTTGGAGAAAAGTCTATTGAGGTCTTCTGCCCATTTTTGGATTGGGTTGTTTGTTTTTTGATATTGAGCTGCATAAGCTGCTTGTAAATTTTGGAGATTAATCCTTTGTCAGTTGCTTCATTTGCAAACGTTTTCTCCCATTCTGAGGGTTGTCTTTTGGTCTTGTTTATGGTTTCCTTTGCTGTGCAAAAGCTTTTAAGTTCCATTAGGTCCCGTTTGTGTATTTTTGTTTTTATTTGCATTTCTCTAGGAGGTGGGTCAAAAAGGGTCTTGCTGTGATTTATGTCATAGAGTGTCTGCCTATGTTGTCCTCTAAGAGTTTGATAGTGTCTGGCCTTACATTTAGGAGCTTGACACATACTGGTTGCTTTAGTCTCTAACCTCTCCTGGAAGTTTGTGATAATACATTTAGTCTCTAAAATCCCCCTTCACAACTTACATTGTTAGACTGTCTGGTGGCCAAAGTCCTAGCAAAACAAAGATACTCCTATTAGGAGGATATTCCAGGAGTCTAGAGGTCAACTCCTAGTAACTAAGGGCTTACATTCTTCTTTACACAATGTCCCATAAATTTAACTTAAGAAAATAATATATTTATAAACGCTTTTAAAAATTAACTTTAATTCCTTGAATAAATACCCAGTGCAGTATAAATTACAACAACAAGAACAACAAAATCTGTCTTCCACTCCCAGTACAAGCAGCACTAGAGTTTGTCAGGTATTTGATTGCACATCTCTGTAAAGCACTCACCATCCATAAAATGCTGGAGCTGTCACTTTATGGGGAGAGGGGAGAGTGCGAGTGGATGGAGAGAGTGGTATGATTTTTAAACCTATATTTACTATTGTATTTTTTCAGGACAAAGCACGATATAGCTTTCTGTAATCTACACTGTATAACTGGGTACTTGCATTATTTTCTAAAGACCTAAACTGATGTTATTTTCAGGAAATGGGAATTGAGCCCTTGCTGAATTTGTGTAATTTTCACAATAAATGTGTATCCAATAAACATGTAGTAACTAAAATAGCCATTCTTAAAATTCAAGAGGCAGGGCTTCCCTGGTGGCGCAGTGGTTGAGAGTCCGCCTGCCGATGCAGGGGACATGGGTTCGTGCCCCGGTCCGGGAAGATCCCACATGCCGCGGAGCGGCTGGGCCCGTGAGCCATGGCCGCTGAGCCTGCGCGTCCGGAGCCTGTGCTCCGCAACGGGAGAGGCCACAACAGTGAGAGGCCCGCGTACCGCAAAAAAAAAAAAAAAAAAAAAATGCAAGAAGCAGTTGGAAAGTGAAAGAGTTAGTTGTCTCTAGGGCTCTTCTTGTGAATTAAACACGCAAATACTTTATGAAAAGCCCAAATAATAGAAAACTCTCCTCATTTAAATCGAATTTCATCTATGGTATATACTTATTTTTCTTTATGGGTGTAGATACTATTCTTTTAGGCAATTTCAGGAACAATATTAATGTTTAGACAGAAAAATCTAGATTAAGGGAATGTTAGAGCATTATGTGGTACTGGGCAGGAATTGGTTCTCTGTTTGCAAACCTCAGGCAGCACTCTGAAGCATTGTAGTAAACAGGTCTCTTAGAACCAGTAGAAGTCTACCCCCTAAACCCCTTTTACATACTTTAGCAGGTAATAGAAATATTTTTTCCAGAGACAGCAACTCTCCAAGAAATGAATTCTGGAAAACAGATTTTGTCCATAATATATATCTACCTACCGTTTCTAAACTTGCCAGGCATTTTAGGTCACATTTGCACATCCTTTCTTCCTTAGGGTGTGTACTCCAGTTACCCATATCCTCAACCCACTCTTCGTCAGTCTATCAGTAACGGCTCAGCTCCTGTCTTCCCTCTGATTCCCACAGTATTTTGGTTTTCACTTCTAGTATTCTGTCATTGCATTGAGTTATACCTATTTTAATGAATCAGTTTCTGTGCTGTGTTTTGAAATCTGAGAGACAGGTACTCTCTCTTATCCCTTTCCATTGGCTCCTACACCAATCACAATGTTTGGTACAGAATCACAAGGCAATGAGTGGTTGAGAATCAATGAGTAATTGACATAGATAACAGTTTCACACAGGTTTTTATCAAGGATGTATACTTGAGATGGAAATGACTTATTGTTCTTCAATAAGCTGAATAAATAATATCAAATTATCATTCATAAAAATCTTCTTAGGCAGCTGAGGTTATGTAATCAAATTATATTCCTCAGAAAAACTAAAGAGATCGATAATTAACAAGATTCTTAGATTTATTGATTAATATCAGATGTCTCAAATAATACTGTGATGTTAAGGTTTAACTTTTGACAAGCCCTAGAGTTCCTGTGCTGCTGATTAAAAAGGAATTTAGGTGCTCTAGATAACAGATGTCCAGGAGGGCAAAGTTAATGCTCTGTTAACTGAAAGTTTGGCAACATAACTTGTATTTTGCCCAAACAGGAATCCAGTTCTCTTACACATGGGACAGACTTTCCAAGGGCTGGGGATTAGGGCTGGCATTTCTTCTAAAAATGAGATTTGAATCTGTTCAAGCACTCAAAATATTCCAGGTTCAACCCAAGCATTTGATTCCAATTAGCATGGAAAGGATCACTTTGGCCTGAGTACTTTGTTGGAACAGGTTTCTTGAAATAAATGGACCTCAATATGATTACTAAGGAACATCTGATTTAAAACATTATTGCAACATTAGGTGGGCCTATTGGGATAAATATACTGTTCCATGTACAGTGTGGTGGTAATGAATTATTTAGTAGTGCAGGGTCACTTAAAGTTTTATGAGTTATCCCAGTTTTAAGTTAGAATTAATTTTTTTTTCCTCTCCTTTCCTTCTCCTCCTCCTTTTTTCCTATGCATATCTACCAAAAAGGTCTAATTGCTTCTTCAATGGGCTCTTCATGAACTGTCATCAGATAATAAGAGTTTATTTTATGATTATTTTGCTCAAAAATATGTCGGTACCATAATTGATATCAGTAATATATGGAATGGGCTGGAGGTCAAATGAGAAGAGCTATTCTTGCCCCGTGAAGCAGATATCCTATTCCCATGACACACCCACTCATGCCAGCCAATGAAAAACTCTCCCATCACGCTGGGGCTATGCTGTTTAGGAAGTACCCTAAATATAATAACTCCTTTGGAGAGAAAGCTTGGGCTCTGAGGGCATGAGTCAACTGATGGCCTAATTAGAATCAGGTGCTTGGAGTGCTATACCTGCAAAAAAAAAAAAAAAATCTAGCAGAAAGGAGGACAATAAAAAGAGAACCAACCCTTGTGAGAAAGATGGATTTCCAATTGAAGGAATGGATCAGAGCATTTATTGGGGAGAATGAAATGAAGGAGACAGGCTGAATTTTATTTCTAGAATGACATACTGGGGAATAGGGCAACAACAATGAGGTAACTTGGTCCCAGGTCTGAATTACTGAACATGAACACTGATTTAGACCCATGGGTGAGAATGGAAAAACTGTATACCTCGAACCTTGAAGATATGTTGGTGATGGCATTAGAATTGCTAGAAGCCATGAAATGTGTAGAATTGGGGTTTTAACGGTCAGGATAAATAGTCTGACTTCTGGGTTACATAAGAAGTAGGAAGAGAATGTTGTAGGACTAAGCAATAGAATGAAAAAATGTGTCTAATAGGATACATACACACACCCTCTCCCATCTTCTGTCCATCTGTCCATCATGATCATATATATACACACAATCTTGTTATATATATCCCTAGCATATAACTAAAAATACTTACGGAGTGGATATTGTATGTTAGACTTTTTCCCAAGCACTTTACATATATCAGCTCACCTAATTTTTCTGTTATTGTTCTCATTTTACAGATGAGGAAACCAGGGAAAAAAGGTTAAAGGATTAGCCTCAGGTCATATGATGAGTAAGATATGCAGCAGGCATTTGGATCCAAACGTGGGGATCTTAACTATTTTCTTCTGATGTGAACCAAATGAGCACAGTGTTCTAGTGTAGACATCCCCAGGCACTATCGTGGAACTCATTACAAAATAGCTTGTAAATTATATAGATGAATTTAATAGAAATGTTTAAAGGAGGTTCCAAATGTTCACTTACAATTATTTGAATATGTTCTGCAATATCCATTTCTTCCAAGGGTCTGTAGGGTATTGGAGAGGTAGTATATTAATTATTCATTGGAAAAATGATTTCTGGAGAGTCATAGTTTGTTTTGGTACAAATCCTGTCTTCATCTCTTATTAGCTTTGTGACATTAAAAACGTAACATACACTTCATTATGACTTACTATCCCCATCTAATGTGTACTTCATAGAGTTATTGTAAGGAATAAAAAAAGGGCCCTTTAATGTGTAGCTCATAAGGTTATTATAAGGAATAAAATGATATATATAAATTTTTAGAACATTGTCTGCTACAGAGGAAGCCATCAAAAACATTATTTTTCTACCATAGTTATTTTAAAGGGGGAGAAATATAAATAAAAGAGCTGAGAATAAAAGCATGGAAATTTTTACCAGGTTATCCTATGAAATGGCCCAGGAGACCCTAAACTGATTGCCCAAAGGCCTTTTGCTGATTAAAGTCAATGTCAAAAATAGGAGGGGTTTTGATGCTAAGAAACTTGTGAAATGTATTTTATATTTTTTGATGACGTTAAAAGGATAAAAAGCATGCAATTCTAATAGCCAAACACATTTTTATCAGTGCAAATGAATATATGAGTTTTCGGGCATAAGCATTTGAAATTATATTTCTATGTCAAAGCATTTAAAATAATTTTATTTACTATTTTAAAATATTGTATCCACCCTATTATGGAAAAGAAGTAAGCATAACTGTCATGGTAACAGCAATACCTAGCATCACTTACTGAGCATTTACTATGTGCCTGGCACTGTTTGAAGAGATGTAGATTAGGACATAGACATAGGCATAAGTACATACACTATTTATAAAATAAAATTTAATTTGGGCTCAAAAAAGTCCTGCATACTAATGAATATTTGAAAATGTGGACCTTAAATAGTAACTTTCAATTCAAAAATTGCAAGTTCACTTAAGCCTTAAGGATTCGGTTTTCTGATGAACACCCTCAAGTATTCATTTCAGAGAGTACAAGTTATTTCTTCTGTATCATCAACACATTTATTTCAAGTGTTTAAAAAAATCAGTCAACTATTAATTTATCCCTTGTTATTTCACAAACATATTTTAGTTTTCTCTAAAAATTAAGTTGACAAGTCAGTTAGGAAAATTAATGTTAAAAATTTCCCTGAGACTACATATGTGGGAATCCTATCCTTCATTTGGTACAGATTCATTTACTAGGAATTCTTAATTCTAGACATTGTGCCAGATTTACATATTATTTTAATGATTTGTGATAAGATCTTGTTAGTGAATTTACAGGAATATTTAAATTCAAAAACAAGTAAAACTATATTTTCTTCTAAGGATGAATTATGTTTCTTGAAGAACAAGATCCTTTTTGAAGTTTGTATTTTGGTTGTGGGGTGCTGAACCTTTTAAAATATTGTATGACTGTATATGGAGTGGCAAGCTCACTATAGGATTATTTCCACACCCTTTGATTTCATATTAACTCCTTGCTGTTTTGTTTAATCATTTAACTTTCTACTGTGGTTTGGTGTCTAGAATCTATTATAGAGTAATGTGAATATCCAAAGTTCCAACATATTCCCATTACTTTACTTTGGCCGTATCATATTTCAGATGACAATATAACCTATTTCTATTGTTACCTCCTTTATTATAAGTTTTGTTCTTTATCATTTACTTTTCTTCCTGGGTTTTCCCAATTTTACAAATGGTTGTTTGGGAAAATACTATGATAAAGAACACTGTGGAATGCCCTGTGGGATAAACATACAATTTAAGATGAAGACCCTTGATTCTAGGTAGTCTCATTGACACAAGACATTTATGCATGATGCATAGTTACCAAATCAATATCAAGGAAATAATATATGCACGTAATTTTGCCAGTAACATTCACATATTTCATTTTTTAACCCTTGTAAAAATCCTGTGAAGTTTTCATTAACCTTAATTTTTGGAGGCCATAAGCAGATAATTTTAAATGTCAGAATCCGGATAAGCATAGTTTTTCTGACCCAAGTACCATGTACTTTCCATTGAGGATGTAAACTAGAATAGGTAAAAAATCAGCTAATTGTGGGGAAGCCTTTAAAAATTCTTGATTCTGTGATGGGAGGATGTGAATAGTTGCCTGCTTTTATTTCTGGTTGTGGTTCCTCCTTTGCAAATTTGTGAAAATCAGTTGCAACTGAAGCCAGCAGAAGCCATTTTCATTCTGTGTATTTTAGGCAAAAATCCTTTCCCCCAAAAGGCTGAGATTAATAACATAGAGAAGTGGTTTTGTGGAAATCAACTCATTGGTCCTAAGCAGAAACCTTATTCTGAAAAATCATGATGCAGTTCAGTTGTCAACAGCCATTACCATCTTAGCTCCACAGGCTGAAGGTGTCCTTTTTCCTGTGTTGGAATCTGAACAGCACACGTGTGAAAGGACAATTTTAAATGTGATGAATAAAAATTGTTTAGAAAGTTAACCCTTACTTTAAATAAACCTAAATATTTTTTATATCTCTTGACTCACATGCAGACAGGTTTAGAAGCCAAAACTAAGTATGAAGTAAAACTTACATTAAATTCTCAAAGTCAAAACTAGAAGCCTGAGATATCTGAGTTAGTCACTTTGTATTTTAGAAATCAGTTTGAGTTCTGTACTGAATAGGAAACAAACTTGGCTGTGAAATAGAAACAAAAAATATAAATTATAACAAACAGAAGATAGTTTCTCTTTCATGTAATAGTCTGAGTTTAACCAATCCAGTAAAGCTTGTATTTTAGTTTAGAATTGTCAGGAACCTGAGCTGCTTCTGTTTGGTTGTATCATCTTCCTAGGGGATGAGCTGTGTCCTCATAATCTAAGGTAACTCACCAATGCCATGTTCCCATTGGCTAGAAATCCTATGTACAATCACACCTGAATTCAAGGGAACTAGAAAATATAGACTCTAACCCAGTGTGGCTATCTACCAATGAAAAGAAAAAGATCTATGTTTCTGTGATTATCATAGGAATGCAACTGTCAGTCTCTGTCATGGGCTCAATGATCTGATCTCTCAGTGTTGCTCAGAACAAACAGTATTTTAAATTTATAAATATTTTATTCTAACAGTAATCTATCAACATTACATGATCTTTTACTTTTTGATGGATTATTCATTTTTAACTGCATCTCTTCTACTAAGTGAAAGTTTTCTGTGCATTAAATCTTTGAACTTTGTTGACAATGCTCTATGAACTAAGATTAATTTTCATCAATAGTCCATGTATGCAAGAGAAGAATGAGAATTCTCTAATGATTGGTACAGAAATGCTCATAGATCAAGATTGTTAATTGTTCCATTTAATGGGCACAAATTTAAATATCATTTTCTTTTCTGTTTGATTGCAAAATTAATGCAATCAAAATTCATTTAATAGATTATTAATTAATTTAATAGATTATTAATTTAATAGATTATTAATTAATCTAATAGATTATTAAATCTTCTGTTAAAATCAAGGATGGCTCAATTTCTCCCTGTAATTGCATCAATTTTTCTTGTACAGTTTTTTCAGGTTATTTGTTAGGTGCACAAATACTTAAAATTTCTGTGTATTTCTGCCTAGTTTTATGCACTCCCTTGTGCCAAATATAGCTCTTTATTTTTTTTTATCTTTTTAATTTTTATTTATTTTGGCCATGCTGTGTGGCATGCAGGATCTTAGTTCCCTGACCAGGGATCAAACCCGTGCCCCCTGAATTGGGAGCACAGAGTCTTAACCACTGGACCGCCAGGGAAGCCCTATAGCTATTTAAATTAAAGACTATTTGTCTTCTTCTGGTTATTATTTGCTTGAGTTATCGTTTTCCATTCTTGGCCTTCCCCGCATCTCATGAGCACCGGCTTGCATTCAGCAGTTCTCGGTGTTGGTGCCACCCCAGCTCTCCTGTCACCACATGGGGCCTGGAAGAGGTTGACCAGCTTTGTTGATTTCTCCTCTGTTGGTGGGAACACTTTTTCCCATCCACCTCTTCATATCTGTGTATCCCTCTTGTGTTTAGTTCTCAGTTCAAGATCCTGTTTGCTGGTACTGAAGACCTGTTCCCTCTCCTCTAGGGGCCACGAGTCTAAGTTCCCTACTTATGAATACGGGTGAGTGACTGTGGAGTAGCAGCGATTTCCAGGCAGATTGCACAGTGATATCCAGCTCCTGCTTGCTTTCTCGCGTCTTAAGCACTTTCCTGAATTTCTTGCAAATCCAGTTTTATAAACATATTTATCCAGCATTTCTAGGTATTTTATTTTTATCTCCAAGATAGCTGATCCTTTTTAATGTCATAAACAGAAATCTCCCCAGATTAATATTTTTTCTACTCTTTGATAATAGCAAGCAATAGTCTACATTTAGAATAACTACTTCTCCATTTGTATGATACATATTTTTTGTTTTATTTATTTCCCACTAAATATATCTTGTCTGTGTCTTTACTAAATTCTAAAAATAAACCTAGCATAGGTTTTGGTAGAGGAACACCTCCTCAAATCCAACCTAAATAACTGACTCGACACCCATGGCCTCCATCAATATGAGGCCATGTTCTGTCTGTGCTCCAACCACACTGACCTGAAAATTGTCATGCTGGCTTCCGCCATGGTGTCTTTGCCCATATCATACCGTACCATACAGCTGTACCTGGTGCCTCGGGATACTTTTCCTTCCCTTTTACACAACCCTCCAACCTCTCTGTGGTGACTACTTTTTCCAAAGAAACTCCTTTTACCTCTCTTACTTTATCAAATCAATTATAATTTCTCAGCATAACTGCAGAGATCTTAGAACAATCATTAATTCACATTTCTATAGGCTTGGAAGAATGTGTTTCTCTGTGTGTGTGTGTGTGTTTGATTTGAGTAAGAATGTTGTGCAGGACATGGGCCCAGTGTGTCCAAGCTAACTTTCTATCTCCATCCTTGCCACAGTGCCTCATACAGGGTGAACTATAAATATCTAGTTGTTTCATAAATGAACTACTTACTGTGTGAATAATCGACTTGAATGACAAAGTGAGGGAATAGGTCCTGATAATATATTTTTTCCATTTGAATGCACAGCATTTTCTGAGATAGTAATGCATTTATTTACAGGAGACAAGTTTAGACCATATTTAACATTGCTACCTCAGGCCAGCCTCCAAGTCATTTTATTTATTGAGAATAGATTAGCTTTATTGTATTTGTCTTATAGAGCCAGTTGAAAATTAAAGAAAGGCTAGATTATTTTCCCAGTGACTATAGTTTCCTTGAACTAGCATGTATTTTGGGGAGATTATTTGTTTTAGTGTCTGCAATACTCGGATGATTAAAAGATACCCCCAATAAACTTATTACTGATTTTAACTTAGAAGAAATGATGTTCTAGTATCAAATATGTAACAGCAGAGAAAATAAAATGCAAGAAAACCTCCTGGGTTTTAATTTTGAAAAGGATGGGAGCATGAGATTTCAGACTGAGCCTACAGTAAATGAATAAAATACTGTGCAAGTCATAATGGAGAAACCAACTGTTTTTACTGAAATTTTCAAAAAAAGTGATTTCCTTACCAAAACAGTATTTTTTGGAAGGGTCACTCATTGTGATGATTCTGTTGTTGATGTTGTCTGTTTGATTGTTCCTGTTCCTGTGACTTAAATACACCGTTTCTTCCTTCCATGACCTAGATTGTAGATGGAAGATGGTACACGGAAATAACTAAAAAATGACATTGGAGAACATGGTGAATGTTGAAATGACTGTGCAATCCTAGTTAAAATTAACTATCATTTCAATAGAGGAGGTGTTTCTTTCCTGTTAATGTTGAACAATGAAAATTTCAGGAAAAAAATACAAAGAAGAATTGAATTTGCACAAATGATTGCATTAGCACAGTTGAGGGATATTAACAATTAGTCTGTATGTTCAACATGAAAATGATTCTGCAGAGTTTTAATTGAAGGGATTTATGCATATTTAGTAGGCTTAATGTTGTATCTTCTTGAATCACTCTGCTGTGTAATGTGGGAGGTGTGTGATTAGGATGTAATAAGGCCAATTCACAATGGTGCATCCAAAATGAGGGTCCAGGTGTGTGCTAAGTGTGACTGGGACGCAACTAAAGAAAAATGGTATTGCTGGAGAAAAGATACTCTACGCTTAGATACTTAGTTCTAGGAGATGTTCTTGAAAGAGCTTGTCTTGTTCTTGCTAAAACCCATTTAGGTATGCAGAGTGTAATGGAATATGACAATGGGATTTTCTTCCTCTTTCAGATTAGTGGTGAAAAACAAAGGGATACAATGTTACCACATATTACAAAGAAATTAAAACCTCGGTTTCTCTGGCTTTGATGACTATGAACAGCATTTAAAATGACAGTAACTTTTGACTTAATGATTCAGATAGTGCAACTTTAATGTAATGAAAATTTATATACAGAGATGCTCATTGTAGCAATATTTATACAATAATAGTAATATATTAAAAGTACATGTGTCAACGAGTGAAGGGCTAACCAAATTATTGTATATTAAAATATTTAAACATTATATACTCTCTAATTGATATATATAACATTTTCTGAGTCATAAAAGAACTTAAGTGAAAAGACAAAATGTAAAATTTAATTTGGAATATAAAACCAAAGAAAAATGAATCATAGAACAAATGAATAAGGTATATTAAAAAAATTATATCATTTACAAAAGCAGGATTTGTTAAGTGTGATTTGATTTCCTCCCTAGAGATACTTAGTTTGTGTGTATGTTTTGTAATGACTTCATTCAAGTATAATATGGAATATGTTATAAATTACTAAATAAAACCAGATTAGATTTTTTAAGTACTAACATTGAAAAGTATAAACATACATGCTCTTTTAATTAAAGATAACCAAGGGAATAATTATAAGTCAAACCACTTGATTATTAATAGAAAAATTTAAGAATATATCATATGTACATATTTTAAAAGATACAAAATATGTAGATATCAAATGGGATGGGTGTTCTGTACTTGCCAGCGAAAACCTACTAAATTAGTTAATACTTTATAACTAAGCAGTCAGAGCCAACTACACTTTAACTCAAAAGTGGTTTCTTTTGCCCAAAGTTCATTTAATTCTTTGAGATAACAGTTCTGTAGCAGACATTTTCAAGCTATCTGAAGTCTCTCCAAAATTAAGTGATGTAAATAACACATCATATCAGGTTTTCTGACAATTATTCAAGGAAAAATGCAAGTAAACCATAATGTATGGAAATACCTTCCCGTTCACCTCATTATAGCATTTTGATAAAGTATAGCTTTAGGATAGGAAAAAAGTGATGCTGAAGAAGTTTATCACTTTTAGTCGTATTAACAAACACATAGAAGTAATGATTAAATACCAAACAATTATGGTAATGTGGGTTTTTTTTCCATTTTATTTTAATGTTTTATCCCTCTCTGCATATTAAAAGGAAAAAGTAATTGTCATCTCCCTTGGTGGCATACATAGCCTTATTTTTCAGCTGTTCCGTTTATTGAATTTGACTAGTGCTCTCTATTTTTTTTTCCCCAAAATACTTTGACATTGAAAGCCTTTTAGTAATTCCCATTTTGGTTGCATACATCAGGAAATGTGTGTCTGTGTGTGTATTTGTGTGTATGAGTTTTTTCTTAATTCAACCATTTTTTAAAAAATATTTCCAGAAAGGTTGCTTTGAAATCAGATTGTGAGATGGAAGCTAGAGTTTATATTGCTATCAATTTCCCATAGAATCTGAAGCGGAGAGCTAGGTGACATGATTTTGAATTTGTGATAGAAAAGCAGTGAATATGTTTTACTGACTTTGTTAATATCCTTGCTGCTCAATCATTCATTAGCTTTGTCGCCCTGAGCAAGTATATTTAAATGTTCTGCATCTCAATTCCTTCTTCTGTATTTTGGGGAGATGTAAATTACTACCTCAAAGAACTAAAAGAACTGGTGTGTGTGTGTGTGTGTGTGTGTGTGTGTGTGTGTGTATGTGTGTGTGTGTGTGTATATATATATATATATATCTCAGTATGTGTATATACACATTCACACATATAAAGATAGCCAGACTGATATGATATACAAAGAAGGTTAATAATGTATTCAATTAGTTTTTTTGTATAAGCCAAGGAGAACATTTATCTTCATTTCTAAAAATATGTTGTTTATACCTGGTGTAAGGAAAGATCAGCCTAAAAAAGTCTTGGGTACATGGTACTCCAAAGTACACAAAAGATGTGGATGACCTTATCACTAATGGTAAAATATTATGTATAATTTTTTCCAGAAAACTAAATATGTTATATCCTCTCCCATCACTTTAGGTAGCTCTGGATTTCCTATTATTATTATTATACTATTATTATTATATGCTATAAATATCCTAACAAATTTTTGGTAAGCTGCCATATGTAATAATACTTAATGGCCCAAAATCAAGCCATAAAGTAAGGTTTACTCCTTCACAGCTTCTTGCTTGTGAACTTCTTGCTGGACCTTTGGGACTTCAGTGACAAAACCCTAACATTTTATGTAATTTCCCTTGAGAGTGTTTTAAAATAGTTTGAGCTGAAAAGCACATTTGATTGCAAATAACAGAAAGTCACTTGAACTGGATTCAGCAAATAGATTTTATTACAAGCATCCAGGGATATTTTAAGATCTCCAAGGCAGTAGCACCATTTAGCTAGACATTGCTCCCCCCATTTCTTTGCACACCACTTCTAGCATCATCTCTTAGCAGCTTGTCTTTCTACTGCTTTCACTGCCTCTCTGTATACATGGGAGAAGATGAGCACAGAAAGTTTCGAAGTTTAGAAATCCTCAGTGGTGGTAACTTTTGAAATCTAATTGTCTCTGAAAAATATTGTCAGTTTTTTGGTGGAGAGAATTTAAATTTCATAAATTAAAACCCAAGTCAAGGATGTGGAGAGCACATGACACAAAATTTAAAAAAAACTGAGAAACAGTTAGAGGGCCATTTTTGGTGAAAGGGCATCTCTCAAAGCAGACAGGTGGTTTTTACACTGGGCATCTACTCCAGAATGTGTCTGCTGTATTAACCTGAACTATTTGTCTGTGAATCTTAATAAAAATGGCATATGTACATAGTACATTGACTTTATTTTCTTTTGAAGAACCACTAGTGAGACAAGAAGACATTTGAGATAGAAAACCAGCCCCAATATTTCTTAGTAAAATTATATTTTATTTAAAGGACAGTTGCCTTTTCTATTATCCTCAGTTCTATCATTTCTCTGTCATATGTTTGTTTTGACTGATTGACATATTGCAGGGACACCAAATTAACCCATTTTGGGGGAAAAAAGTATAAAGGTGAGGTTCAAAGAATGCTGAGGATACTTAAAATTTTTTGCCCGGTTTTCCTTAGTTGTGGACTATCATTTTGGGGTTAGCACTTCTTCTCTGGCATCTTGTTTCACAATTACAGGGGCTTGGCTAAACTTTTCACTTAGCCACTTACTCTGTCAATAATTAATTTTGAGTACCTACACTTTTTGGAGAAAAAAAAGTTGTTAAGTATTGTAAGGCACCATTTTAAAATAGTTTTCTATTAACAAGGAGTCAACAAACTTAGGTGAAGGACACTTATCATGGAATAATGCCAGACAGATGGTGTAGGATGTACAAATGAGAGAAAAGAGATTTGCAAGGCTATGCTGCTCTGAAAGAAAGAGGTGACATTTCAGCTGGCAGTATAGATAGAAAAAGACAATGTGGTATCCAAGTTGGAGGAAAGGTTATCTGAAGACACACGAAAAAATAACACAATGTCTATGGGTGTGTAGCAGAAAGTCCTTTTGACTGTAACAGGGTGCTTTTACACAAACTGTGAAGTGAAAAGTTGGAAATGTTAGTAAGGATTAGGGTGTGCGTAGATATATAGTTTTAAATGGCAAAGATATGGGAAGTTATCCTGTAACAAATAGAAAACTACTGAAAATTTGTGAACAGGGAAGTGAAATATAGAGAGGAGAGACAATGAAATTCATATCTGTTCTTTAGTAAGTTGGGTTGAATCAAGGAAGGGGAAAGGAAAGAAAAAGGATTGCTTATTGCATAAAATAGTTTATTTAACAAAGTTGTCTATTATGACTGCAAAAGGAGGTGATAAAATTTTAGGGAAAAGATGGTGAAATTTGGAGCAATCTTGGATAATATTATGTCAAGGGATCTAGGAGTCTCTCAAGCCAACCCAGATGAGATTCAAACTGCTCCAAAGATTTCTACAAGGAATATACACAGTTGAAAAAATCAGCAAGGGAAAGTGAAGTTTGCTTTTTATATTTATCAAGCTTGTGGCCTCATATGCAGGGTAAAGAGGTTTGATAAGTTGGGTTGGGAGACATTACCAAACCAGAGGGAAAAGAACAATGTTTTCTTTCTCAAATATGAGAAGGTATCACATTCTCTCCACTACATGAGGAGTCAAAAGGGATTGAGAGAGAAGAGAGAAGTAAGGAGAGAAGGGGGAGAGAGACAGAGAGAGAGAGAAAAGAAAGAATTTCTTAAGCCATCAGAGTGAGAACAACCCACTCTGTTCTCCTGGGTGTAAAGGAAAAGAAAATACCAGAGGAGGAAGAGGATGGGCAGTGGAAGAATCTGACCATAGCAAAGGCAGGGATTAGTCTGAGTGGTGGGATCTTATCAGAATTTGCCTTGTATCAGCTGTTCCTACCAATACATGGGTAAGGGAGGCTGAAGTTCCTAAATACCTCCTTTGTGATTGCCAGTGGGGGCAGGCCTCCTCCTAACTAGGAAAAGGACCTGGGAGTCTTTCCACGTAGGCTAGATAAAATGAAAGTCCTATAAAATAATATTCAGTATATATTGAGCAATTAGTGTGTGCTAAGCACTGGCCTAATGCTAACTCGTGCAAGCCTTACAGCAATCCTATGATAGATCATATTATTATCATCATTAATCATATAGGAAAATTGAGGAAAGTAACAGCTAAGTAATTTTCCATACATCAGAGTGAGTTAGTGAAAGAGGGCAGAATTCAGGGAAAGGCCTTATAGCTCCAGAATGTGCACTCATGATATTTCACTACATTGCCAGGAGAGAATTGGAGGGGAAAAAAACCCCAACAAAATCTAAAACAAACTGCAACATTTAAGAAATACTGATGCCCAAAACAAATCTCCATTGTCAGATCACTATCAAAGAAATTAATCATTCATATATACTTACATTCATGGTGCTTATTATCTGCGAAGCAGTTGCTTTTGAACTAGAGATATGACAGTGATTTAGGAAAGACAATCCCTTGTTCTCAAAGTTTATATTCTACAAGGAAAAAAATATGAAATTAAACGTTAAGCAAAATATTTCAGCAAGTGGTAAGTACTGTGAATAAAACAATAATTTTATTCATTTATTTAAAAAATTTTATTGATCACCTGCTATGTCCTTGACACCCTCAGATGGGTGGTACAACAGTGAACAAAACAACAGCAAAAGACAGCCCTCAAGTAACTTGAAGTCTTGTGTGAGAAGGTCCACAATGAACAAGTAATAAATGTTATGTCAGATATCAGTACTTTAAATGAAGAAAAGTAAAATAGGGGGATTTCAGGAAAGATGGAAATGCAGTGAGTGAGTTAATATTTTAAGCAGCATCATGAATCAAGGCTCTGCTAAAAACATGGCATTTGCCTAGTGCCCTGTATGATTGAAGCATTTTACCAATCTATATGGGTGTGTTATTGAGAGTGTGAGGAAGGGAAACGTTTCAGATTGAGTAGTGAGGAAAAACCTTTTTCAGAAGATAATGTTTTGAACTGAGATTGTAATGAAAAAGGCTGACAGGTGAGATCAGGGAGTAAAAGGTTCTTCCAGATTGATATAAAACTAGTAAGAAAAGGCAAAGCTTTAGGACATGAAAGATATTAGAAGTCTAGAGCAAATCCAGAGTGGCTGGATTTTACTTAGGAAGGATCAAGGTAGTTTTAGTTGAGGTGAGACAGAGGTAAAACCATGTTATGTAGGATCTTCCATAATATAAGAAGTTCAATTTTATTTTCAGGACAGTGAGAAGTCATTGAAAAATTTAAGGTAGAGAGTAACAATCTGATTCTGTTCTTAAAAAAACCCTGTTGCTCTAGAATAGGGATAAAATGATGGCGCTTAAGGCAAAGACTGTAACTTTTCAAGAGCTGTGGGATTAGAGAGCATTAGGATGGTTCAGGTTATATTTGGAGAGAGCGATATTCATCGAGTACAAGTCAAAGAGGGTGTCACTAATAAGAGAAGTATTGGGGAGTAAGGATGGGTATATTGGGTATGATCACTTTGAGATGACTACCAGAATACAAATGGTATGTCAACTGGGCAGTTGGTAATGGGAATCAGGAACCCCTAGAGAGCTCTGGTTGGATAAATAAATTTGGAAGTTTTTGGCGTATGGATAGAATTAAAATAATGTGTCTGACCAGATTACCCATATAAGGAATGTGGACAGGAAAAGGGTTAATGACCGAACCCTGAAGGAAAACTGATAAACACAAAGAAAGAGTATTCAACCGGAAAGGAAGAAATCCAGGCTATATTTCTTCTCTGTAAGTAGAAACAAGCAAGACAATGTGAAGAGGGTTGTCCTGAGAATATCTTACAACTTTCTAACCTTTAAAAAGTGTTTTCAGTCATAGTATAAATACAATTTCAAATAGGCTTATAGTTAAGGGCTAGTTTATGTCTTCTTCATCTGAGTATTCAGATGTAGAGAGGTTATTCAACAGCTGAATGATGTCACCAAAAATCTAGATTATTTTTATCTCTGTTTGTCACCGCCAATGTTGGCTTTGTCTTGAGTAATTCGATGATGGCTTGTAAGACGATGGATATAACCGTTATACCTATGTTATCCAGATTCAAAAATATTTACAGGAAACTGAATACCTTCTCTTCCTGTGGTTTCTACGTTGGAGATAAGAAACTTTACCAAATGTCACTCAACTTATTTCACTATGCATTTCATTAGCCAGAGTTAACTAATAGAAACATGTTTGAAGCAATCACTGGCACTAGGTAAAGTAATTCACCAGGAGCAAACAAGGTCCTACGTGAGTTGGGACTAAAATCAGCCACCCTAAACACATTCCTGTGTGCTGTAGGAGAGGATTCCTAAAAAAATCAGTCAGAGTTCTGACAGAAGATAAGAATGTGGGAAAAACTGCTAGACAACCTGTAACATTCAGTACAAATCATTTGTCCACTGATGTTTGCAGGAGAGGAGAAAAACAAGCATGTTAATAAGGGAAGAGCCTGGAGGACATTTCTCAGAGACTTTTCTCAGCATTGTGTTAGTATTCCCCAAATAAAAAAGTATACACCAACAGGTACCTTCTTCTAGTTCACGTGGATGCATAAGATTAGCATAATATAATGACAATAGACATTAATATGACTCACCCAGTTTTCTCTGCTTTACTTCACTTTAAGTTCATTGGGCAATCTTCTGACTGTGACGTGGCTTTTCATTTGAGTACAGTAGTCCCCTGGTATCCATGGCGGATTGGTTCCAGGAGCATTGTAGATAGCAAAATTCAAAAATGTCAAGATCAGAATCTGAGTATGCTCAATTCCCTTATATAAAATGACATAGTATTTGCATATAACCTACACACAGACTCCCATACACTTTAAATCACCTCTAGATTACTTATAATACCTAATACAATGTAAATGCTATGTAGGTGTAAATGAAATGCAAATGTTATGTAAATAGTTGCCAGAGTATGGCAAATTCAAGTTCTGTTTTTGAAGATTTCTGGAAATTTTTTTCAAATATTTTTGATTCACAGTTAGTTGAATCCATGGGAGGGAGAACCCATGGATGTGGAGGGCTGATATATAACTATAGGAAGAAAACATTCTGTCCAAAAGCTTCTGTATCTATAATACCTTCTGCCTTATATCTACATTTATACTTCTGAGTTTGACTAACATGTGTTAATTCTCGTATGATTGATCACATTTGTATCTTTTGGCTAAACATCTGTGGTACCCTTGTCCGACCAGATCTTAAGCACTGAACCATGCATTGCTTCCGTATAACCCTGCTCAGTATTCAACAAGTCTTCCCCAGGGCCACTGTCCTCCTGTTTGGCTGTTTTGTTTTGTTTTTAATGCTACAATTCACATGTATTTTAGGGGTTTTAGTAAAGCCTTTTCGGTATTTTAACAGTAAATCTTAGGATGCATGGGGAACTCTTTCACACTAAATTCCACTTTCTAGTGAATTGCATTAATGCATGTTTATTGGTATCATGTCTAAATATGTGTTCTAAACTGAACCCTATATGACAAAGATAACCACAATTTTAATGATGTATTTTCAATTATTAAATCACAATGAGTAATAGGATCTAGAAGATAAATAATAGTGAGAAATCTTAGAATTCTTTTGTGTTGAAGAAAAGAAAACACACCAGATGTATAAATAAGTCTGAATTGTCTCCTTTTATTGTTCTTTTAGTTTTTGATACAAATTAGCTGAAATGTGTAAGTGCTCACAGCCTTTTATTTCTTTCTTGTTCGCATCACTGCTTTAGAGGCAATACACTAAATTATTTTTCAGATCAGTACACCCTCGTGCATTTGGTTCACAGAACACACAACTTACTACTCTGTCTTAACAAGAAATGCACATCAAACACAAAGAAATACAGGTACCTTGGCTACAACTATCTGGGAATCATAGGTCATTATTCCTTTTCTCTCATACTGTTTATATCTGTACTTTTTATATTCTCAAGATAGAGAGGAGCTACATCAAACTATAAATGGATAAAACTCATTTCCCTTCGCACATCATAAAGCATGTGTACAATAATTATTAATTTTTATCCTTGAATTACCAGATTTCTAATTCTCTTATAATTCAAGGATAAAAACTAAATAATTGTCTAATTCTCTTTCACACACACACTACACATCTGTATATCTGGGGACTGCATGCAGCTAGACAAAATGCTTTTCCATAGGATACTTTGTAGGCGAGATGGCATCGATTAAAATTTCTGTGATTGACACATTTAGGCAGATTCGTCCTTTCAGTCATCGATGAAAAAAGCATTCTTGTGATTTTTTTATATAAATATCACAATGTATTTTCAGACTCTAGTGAGGTACTCTGACTAAGAGAATGTAGGATTATGTACGTCAGCAAAGCTGTGTCTTCCTAGGAAAAGACTTTTATTTATGTGGCTATTAAGAGAGTGTGATCTATGTGATAGTTTCTTAAATATAAAGTAAGTCCAATTGTATTCATCTCCTCTCACTGCTATATCAAAATACCACAGACTGTATGGCTTAAACAACAAAATTCATTTTCTCAGTTCTGAAGGCTGGAAGTCTAGGATGAAGAGTCATCAGGATTCATTTCTGGTGAGGCCTCTCTTCCTGGCTTGTGAAAGGTTGACTCTCTTGATATTCTCCTACGGGCTTTCCCTCTTTGTCTAAGGACACTGGTACTGTTGAATTAGAATCTCAGCCTTATAACTAGATTACTTCTTTAAAGGCCTTATCTCCAATTACAGTCACACCGAAGGTCAGTGCTTCAGCATATGAACTTGGGTAGAAGGAACATAATTCAGTTCTTAACAGCAGTGTTTTGCCAAAGCAATTGGGACCACTTAAAAGTGAGCAGCTGAAAATGTGAGCTCGTCATGGTCTACTTATGCTTCAGCTTATATAAGGCAAGGACTAGCTTTGAACTTGGCCTGCAGCATCTCTGTATCAAGTACTTTACAGTCACTGAAATTATCCCTTCTCTATAATTTAATATAATTTGTTTTACTGTTACTTGTTTAAAAAAAAAGACTATAATAGCACGGTGTGTCATCAAATGACAGTTTTTATAATAATGCACTGAACATATTCCCCTAGTGAACTACCATATGGATCTAACCCTGGGCTCAGAATCAGTAGCTCTGGTCTAATGGAAGTTCTTCTTAAATCATTTCAATCTGTGTTACAAAATAGAAATTATTTTTAAGATGTTACTTTCGTAGAAAGATGTGCCCTTGGTTTAGGTGCCAGATAGATTAGGGTTCTACGTAGGCTTCCAGGTAGTTTAATTATTACAATAGCACTGGAATTCGTGGCACTTCAACCTTGCAATATTATGGAGAATATTAAATGAAACACTACATGCATAGATATTTTAAAAAGACTAAGAAGAGATATTGTTGAAATGTGAAGTGAAATATTTATTGGTGTGGCAAGAGGGGTACTATAAGAAGTAGTTCTGATAGAAGGCTACATCTTTAAAAAAACTTATTTTCGGGCTTCCCTGGTGGCGCAGTGGTTGAGAGTCCGCCTCCCGATGCAGGGGACATGGGTTCGTGCCCCGGTCTGGGAGGATCCCACATGCCGTGGAGCGGCTGGGCCCGTGAGCCATGGCCGCTAAGCCTGCGCGTCTGGAGCCTGTGCTCCGCAACGGGAGAGGCCACAACGGTGAGAGGCCCGCGTACTGCAAAAAAACAAAACAAACAAACAAAAAACTTATTTTCTTATTAAGAAACCTCTTGTTATTATTAAATAACCTATGGTTATGTAAATGAAAAATACGTATTGATATATACTCTGACAAATGTAAATGGAAAAATGAAGATTTTGAAAAAATATATTAGCCTATAAACAGGACTGAATAGGAAAAGTATATATTACCCAAAATAACTGCTAAAAGTATTTGACAGAATTTGATATCTATTTCTGATAAGAATAGGAAACTTCTGTTCTCACATAAGTCAATATGCTATTTTACTTTGATACAAAAGGAAAAAAAGTAAAGTGGAAAATTTATGTTTTTTAAAGATTTAACACTGAAATCAATTTTTTGATGGCGGTTAGAGACAAATATTATTTGCAGATAAATTTATATAATTTACAAATCAACCTATTTGCAGGGCAAGAATAGAGATACAGATGTAGAGAACGGATATGTGGACACAGTGGGGGGAAGGGGGTGGGAAGAATTGGGATATTGGGATTGACATATATACACTACCATGTGTAAAATAGATAGCTAGTGCGAACCTGCTGTATGGCACAGGGAGCTCAGCTTGGTGCTCTCTGGTGACCTAGAGGGGTGGGATGGAGGGAGTGAAGGGGAGGTCCAAGAGGGAGGGAATATATGTATACCTATAGTTGATTGACTACGTTGTACAGCAGAAACTAACACAATATTGTAAAGCAACTATACCTCCGCCCCCCAAAAATAGATAAGTAATAAGGACCTACTGTATGGCACAGGGAGCTCTACTCAATACTCTGTAATGACCTATATGAGAAACGAATCTAAAAAAAGAGTGGATATATGTATATGTATAACTGATTCACTTTGTTGTACACCTGAAACTAACACAATATTGTAAATCAGCTATATTCCAAAAAAAAAAAAAAAAGAAATCAACTGCAGAGATGTGACAAATATGGTAAAGTAGGAATACCCTGAACCCACCTTCTCCTGAGTCCCAATGCAGAGAAGATAATTTGAATAGAGCCTGGGAAAAGCCCACTTAATGATTTTGCAAAATCAAAGAGACATGAGGCAACAGAGACTTCCCCTGGGGACATAGATGCTGGTGGTGGCCATTTTTGGAATCACATTCAAATGATGGCAAGTACCATTTTGGAGTCCCCTTTCTAGCGTATGAGCTCCAGGGGCTTACTCACCAACCAGGGGGCCAATATCAGCCCCAGGACTCCCCAGGCCATATAGTAAGACATGAAGGGACTTGGCACTTCCCACCGGTGGGCCAGCACCCACTGCACAAGGCAGGGACGAGCAGCCAACTGCACCTGGGGTCAGCCCTGCCACTCAGCACTCTCAGAGTAGTCAGACCACCACAACAGAAAGTCCCTGGTAGCCCACATAAGGGCACCCTTAGAATATATAGCTCTGATGACCAGAGGGGAGTGTGTTGCTGGGCCCCATAGGACATCTCCTACATAAGGCCACTTCTCCAAGACTGGGGAAACATAACCAACCTACCTAATACATAAAATCAGTACAGAGGATTAGGGAAAATGAAGAGACAGAGGTATATGTTCCAAATGGAGGAACAAGACAGAACCTCAGAAAAACAGCTAAGTGAAGTGGAGGTAACCAAGCTACCCAATACAGAGTTCAAGGTAATGGTCATTAAATGCTTAATGAACTTGAGAGAAGAATAGGTGAACATACAAGTATGACAAAGAGTTAGAAAATATAAAGAAGAGCCAAACATAGCTGAAGAATACAATAGCTGAAAAAAAAATACCCTAGAAGTTATCAGCAGTAGATTGGGTGATGCAAAGAAAGAGTTCAGCAAACTGGAAGAAAGAGTAGTGGAAATCACCCAAGCTGAACAGAAGAAAACAAAAATAGAATTTAAAACAATGAAGACAGTTTAGAAGACCTTTGGGACAACATCATGCATACTAACATTCCCATAATGGGGGTCCCAAAAGGAGGAGAGAGAGAAAGGATAAGAAAATTTGTTTGAAGAAACAATAACTGAATATTTCTGTAACCTGGGGAAAGAAACATATATCCAGTTCTAGGAAGAACAAAGAGTCCCACACATGATGAACCCAAAAACGTCCATACCAAGACATAATTAAAATGGAAAAGATTAAAGATCAGGAGAGAATCTTAAAAGCAGCAAGTGAAAAGCAACTGGTTCCTTACACAGGAACTCCCTTAAGATTATCAACTGACTGTACAGCAGAAACTTTGTGGGCATGATATTTTCAAAGTGATGAAGGAAGAAAACCTACAACCAAGAATGCTCTACTTGGCAAGGTGGTCATTCAGAATTGAAGGAGAATTAAAGAGTGTTACAAACAAGCAAAAGCTAAAAGAGTTTAGCACCACTAAACTAGCTGTGCAAGCAATGTTTAAGGCATTTCTCAAAGTGGAAAAGAAAAGACCAGAGCTAGAAATATGAAAATGACAAAAGGAAAAATCTCGTTGGTAAATGCAAACATACAGTAAAGGTAGTAGATCAACTGTTTGTAAAGCTAGTAAGATGATTAAAAGACAAAAGTAGTAAAATCATCTATATCCAAAATAAGTAGTTAAGGATACACAAAATAAAATATGTAAAATATAATGTCAAAGCATTAAACATTGGGAGAGGGTGAGTAAAAGTATAGGGTTTTTAGAATGTGTTGAACATAAGAGATCAACTTAAAATAATAATTATATATATGTATGCTGTTTTATATGAACCTCATGGTAACCACAAACCAAAAACCTACAATACATACACGCACACACAAACAAAAGAAAGGAATCCAAATATAACACTAAAATAGTCATCAAATCACAAGGAGAGAGAGGAAAAGAAGGAAGGAACAAAAAGAACTATAAGAACAACCAGAAAACAATGAAGTGTAATGAAGTGGCAATAGGAGCATACTTAGCAATAATTACTTTAAATGTAAACAGGCTCAATGCTCCAATCAAAAGATACATAGTGACTGAATGGATAAAAAACAAGACCCATATATGTGCTGCCTACAAGATATGATCTTCAGATCTAAAGACACACAGACTAAAGTGAAGGAATGGAAAAAAGATATGCTATGCAAAGGGAAAAAGAAAAAAAAAATGTGGGAGTAGCAATACTTATATCAAACACAATAGATTTTAAAACAAAACTGTAAAACGACAAACAAGACCATTACAGAGGGAGATCGATCCAACAAGAAGATATAACAATTGTAATATATATACACTCAACATAGGAGCCCCTAAATACATAAAGCAAACATTAACAAACGTAAATGGAGAAGTTGACAGTAACACATAATAGAAGCAGACTTCAACACACCACTTACATCAATGGATGGATCATCCAGACAGAAAATCAATAAGAAAACATTGGTCTTAAAGGACACATTAGACTAGAATAGATGAACCGTGTGTGTGTGTGTGTGTGTGTGTGTGTGCGCGCGCGCGCGTGTGCATGTGCGTGGTATATAAAGATTCCATCCAAAAGCAGCAGAATACATAGTTTTTAAGTACATGGAACATTCTCCAGGATAGATCACATGCTAGACTACGAAACAAGTCTCCATAAATTTAAGAACATTGAAATTATATTAAGTGTATTTTCAGACCACAGTGGTATTAAAGTAGAAATCGATTACAAGAGAAAAACTGAAGAAAACACAGAAACATGGAGGCTAAACAATATGCTCCTAAGCAACCAGTGGGTCACTGAAGAAGTCAAAGAGGAAATTAAAAATTACCTGGTGACAAAAGAAAACAGAAACACAATTCAAAATTTATGGGACACAACAAAAGCAGTTCTAAGACAGAAGTTTATAGCCACTCAAGCCTACCTCAGGAAACAAGAAAAAACACAAATAAACAATCTAGTCTTACACCTAAAGGAACAAGAAAAAGAAGAAGAATAAACAAAACCCAAAGTTAGTAAGTAGAAGGAAATAAATCATAAATATCAGAGGAGAAATAAATGAAATAGAAACCCCCCAAAATAGTAACAATAGAAAAGAACAATGAAACTAATAGCTGGTTCTTTGAAAAGATACACATAATTGATAAATCTGTATCCAGACCCATCCAGAAAAAAAGGAAGAAGACCCAAATAAATAGAAACAGAAATGAAAGAGGGGAAGTTACAAATGACACTACAGAAATATAAAGGATCGTAAGTGATTACTACAAATAGTTACGCACCTATAAAATGGACAACCTAGAAGGAATGGCTATATTTCTAGAAAAGTACTATCTTCCAATCCTGAATCAAGAAAAACTAGAGAATATAAACAGACCTATTACTAGTATTGAAATTGAATTGGTAATTAAAAAAAAAACAAAAAAAAACAGCAAACAAAAGTCCAGGGCCAGACAGCTTCACAGGTGAATTTTAGCCAAATATTTAAAGAAACATTAAGGCCTATCCTTCTCAAACTATTCCAAAAAACTGAAGAGGAGAGAACACTCCAGAATTAATTCTCAGAGACCATCATTATACACTGATACCAAAACCAGACAAAGACACCACAAAAAAGAAAATTACAGGCCAATATTACTGATAAACATGGATGCAAAAATTCTCAACAAAATATTAGCAACCCAAATTCTACAATACAATAAAAAGATCGTACACCATGATAAATTGGGGTTTATCCCAGGGATAAAAGGATGGTTCAGTATCAACAAATCAGTCAAGTGATACACCACATTAAAAATTTCAGGAATAAAAACTATGATCATTTCAATAGATGCAGAACAAGCTTCTGAAAAATTTCAGTATCTATTAAAACTCTCAACAAAGTGGGGACAGAGGGAATATATTTCAACCTAATAAAGGCCATATATGACAAACCTACAATCAAAATCATGCTCAACAGTGAAAAGATGAAAGCATTTCCACTAAGGTCAGGAATAAGACAAAGATGCCTGCTCTCACCACTTTTATTCAGCATAGTATTGGAAGTCCTTGCCACAGCAATCAGACAAAACAAAAGAAATAGAAGTTCCAAAAGAAAATAAAAAATAAGAGGAAATAAAGAAATAAAACTGGAAAGGAAGAAATAAACCTGTCACTGTTTGTAGATGACTTGATACTATTTGTAGCCAACCCTAAAAGAAATCACCAAAATAATATTAGAACTTATGAATGAATTCAGTAAAGTCAAAGGATATGAAATTAATACAGAGAAATCTGTTGAATATTGTGTTTCTATGCAGTCACAACAAACTCTCATAAAGAGAAATTAAGAAAACAATCCCCTTTACAATTGTACCAAAAAAAAAAAAAACACCTAAGAATAAATCTAAACAAGGAGGTAAAAGACATGTATTCAGAAAACTATAAAACATGATGGATGAAATTGAAGATGACGCAAACAAATGGACAGATATACCTTGTTCATGGATTGGAAGATTAATATTATTAAAATGGCTATGTTATCCAAAACAATCTACAGATTCAATGCACTCCCTTTCAAAATACCAATGGCATTTTTCACAAACTGGAACAAATAATTTTAAAATTTATATGGAAACACAAAAGAATGCAAATAACCAAAACAACCTTGAGAAAGAAGAACAAAAGTTGAGGTATCATGCTCCCTGATTTCAAACTATAGGGCAAAATGACAGTAATCTAAACAATATGGTATTGGCACAAAAAACAGACACATTGGTCAATAGTACTGAATAGGGAGCTCAGAATTAAACTCATATATGTATGGTCAATTCACTTATGGCAAAAGAGACATGAATATCCAATGGGAAAAAGACATCCTCTTCAATAAATTGTGTTGGGAAAATTGGACAGTTACATTCAAAAGAGTCAAACTGGACTACTCTCTTACACCACACACAAAAATAAACTCAAAGTGTATTAAAGACTTAAGTGTAAGACCTAAAACTATAAAACTCCTAGAAGAAAACATAGGCAGTATACTCTTTGACATGGGTTTTAGCACTCTTTTTTTTTGGCTATGTCTTTAGGCAAGGGAAACAAAAATAAAAATAAACAAATGGGACTACATCAAACTAAAAATCTTTTGCACAATGAAGGAAACTATCAACAAACGAAAAGGCAGCCTACTGAATGGGAGAAGATATTTGCAAATTATCTATGTGATAAGAGGTTAATATCCAAAATATATAAAGAACTCATACAACTCACCATGAAAAAAAACAACCTGATTAAAACATGGGCAGAGAAACTGAATAGACATTTTTCCAAAGAAGATATAGAAATGGCCATCAGACAGCTGAAGAGATGCTCAAAAACACTAATCATCAGGGAAATGCAAATCAAAACCAGGAAAAAATACCACCTACACCTATCAGAATGGCTATCATCAAAATAACAACAAATAACAACTGTTGGTGAGGATGTGGAGAAAAGGGAACCTTCATACGCTTTTGATTGGATTGTCAATTGGTACAGTCACTGTGGAAAAGTATGGAGGTTCCTCAAAAAAATAACTACCAGGGGCTTCCCTGGTGGCGCAGTGGTTGAGAGTCTGCCTGCTAATGCAGGGGACACGGGTTCGAGCCCTGGTCTGGGAGGATGCCGTGGAGCAGCTAGGCCCGTGAGCCGTGGCCGCTGAGCCTGCGTGTCCGGAGCCTGTGCTCCACAACAAGAGAAGCCGCCATAGTGAGAGGCCCGCGCACCGCGATGAAGAGTGACCCCCGCTTGCCACAACTAGAGAAAGCCCTCGCACAGAAACGAAGATGCAACACAGCAAAAATAAATTAATTAATTAATAATCTCCTACCCACAACATCTTCTTTAAAAAAAAAAAAAAAAAAGAATGACCTCTGAATGCCTCATTTTCATTTCCTTTAGGTACTCTTGTTAAAAAAAAAAAAAATATATATATATATATATATATATATATATAACTACCATATGATCCAGAAATTTCATTTCTGGGTATTTACCTGAAAAAAAACCCAGTAATTCAAAAAAATATATGTACACCAATGTTCACTGCAACATTATTTACAATAGCCAAGATATGAAAACAGCCTAAGTGTCCGTAGATAGACAAATGGATAAAGAAGACATGGCATACACACACACACACACACACACACACACACACAGTGGGATATTACTTAGTCATAAACAATTCTTGCCATTTGTGACAACATGGATAGATGTAGAGGGTATTATGCTAAATGAAGTAGGTCAGACAGAGTCAGACAAATACTGCCTGATCTGATTTATGTCAATCTAAAAAAACAAAAGAAACAAACAAAAGAAAATGAAAACAGACTCATAGACACAAAATACAAACAGATAGTTGCAAGAAGGGCGGTGTGGTGCTGGACGAAATAGGTGAAGAGGATTAAAAGGTGAAAAAGGAATAAGTCACAGGGATGTATTATACAACGTAAGGAATATGGTCAATAATCTTTTAATAACTATGTATGGGGACAGATGGTTACTAGACTTATTTTGGTAACCATTTCATGAAGTATACAAACATCAAATCATTATGCAGTACACCAAAAACTAACAAAATATTGTATGTCAACTATATTTTATAAAAAAATAAAATAAAATAAAAACCAACTAAAAGAACCATTGTTACTGATTGTTGGATACAAAATTAATAATCATAAAATTATGGCCAATTAAAATTATGAATGCACAAATATAATTCATAATGTTCTCCTTGAGAAAATAGAGGGAAAAAACTTTACCAAGAAATATATAGAGCATACAGGAAAGAAAAATGAAATCTTTCTGAAGATCAATAAAAAAAATTGAGTATATGGGTACTAAATTTTTAGATTTTACTAGAATATCTTATCCAGATTTCAAGTCCCCCAAATGACTTCAATTAAAAATGTCAGTATAGGACTTCCCTGGCGGCGCAGTAGTTAAGAATCCGCCTGCCAATGCAGAGGACACGGTTCGAGCCCTGGCCTGGAGGATCCTACATGCCATAGAGCAACTGGGCCTGTGCACCACAACTGCTGAGCCTGCGTTCCGGAGCTCACGAGCCACAATTGCTGAAGTGTGTGCACCTAGAGCCTGTGCTCCTCAAAAAGAGAAGCCACCACAATGAGAAGCCGCGCATCACAATAAAGAGTAGCCCACACTCGCTGCAACTAGAGAAAGCCCGCACGCAGCAACAAAGACTGAATCCAGCCAAAAATAAAAATAAAAAAATAAAGGGGCTCGCCTGGTGGTGCAGTGGTTAAGAATCCACCTGCCAGTGCAGGACACATGGGTTCCAGCCCTGGTGCAGGAAGATCCCACAAGCCATGGAGCAACTAAGCCCGTGTGCCACAACTACTGAGCCTGCACTCTAGAGCCTGTGAGCCACAACTAGTGAGCCCGTGTGCTGCAACTACTGAAGCCCGCGTTCCTAGAGCCTGTGCTCCCAACAAGAGAAGCCACTGCAATGAGAAGCCTGTGCACCACAGCGAAGAGTAGCCCCCACTCACCGCAACCAGAGAAAAGTCTGCGTGCAGCAATGAAGACCCAATGCAGCCAAAAATAAAAAAAATAAATAAAATAAATTATAAATAAATTTATATAAAAAAGCATCGATATAAAATTGTTTCCTTCATTTATTAAAAAGAATAAACAAAATTGTCAAGAAAATAGAAAATGTAACAAAAATTAATGTGTTATAAATAATTTTAAAATGTATTATAACACTCCATGTTAATGAAAGATATTAATAACAGTAGCACTTGGTCAGGTACAAGGGGTATAAGCAAATTGTACAGTCTTTGCAAATATAAAATAATTTCCAAGCAGTGTTTGAAAATTTATTAGAATTCTTCAATAACCTAAATGAACAAGTTCTGAAATAGAAATGCTCTTGTGGAAAAACAATTTATAGGAAGCAAATTCTAGAATACAGGAGAAATGATCACATAATAAATGTGCCATCCAAAGAAACAGGGAAACAACAGAATATTTGGTAATTGTGTTGAGCAGTTGATAATTTGGAATCAATTGGAGAAATAGTCTAATAATCTCACTCTGTTAACATATCAAAATTAACTTCAAAAGAATTTAAAAATTCTAGCATAGAAATGATACCATATAAACAGCATAATTAATTGTATCTAAACTTTTATTACGTTTTAGAATGTAGAAGAATTTTCTAAGAAGAATATCATTGATGGAGATAGAAAATGTAACCATTCTCAGAAGCATTTTGTCATTTTATTTCAAAGCTGTAACAATCTTTCTTCTTATTTATCCAAAATTATTCTAATTTTACATTTTATCCTAAGGTAAAAATATCCATCATATAGTTATTTTATATTGATAAAATAAATAAGCATTTTAAAATAGTGGGATATGTAAGTAAGTCATGAAACAGACTACTATGCTATCATCAAATTAATAGTATAAAAATGTATTTCATAACAAAGCACATACAAAAAATTTGTATACATACACATACATATATACTACATAACCTCAATAAATATATTCTGATAGATAAATTGTATAGTATAAAGCTTGTTCTTTACTTTGTATGGCATCCTATTAGGTAAAATATATGTTAATTGGTATAATTTATATACATATAAATTTACATACATTTAATGTGTATATATATATATATATATATTTATTTATTTATTCATATTGTATACATGAGCTCTTCTCTTCACTTTCTTAGTGTCCACGAGATTAACTTCTAGAATCCCTTTACGGCAGTCTTGGCTTTTCTAGCATGTATCTCGAAAATTTTCCAGTCTTTACACAATACTCAGATCCAGAGCCTCTTCCACGTTTTTGGATATTTGTTATAGTAGTACCCCACTCCTTGTACCAAAATTTATATGGTCAGAGTTCTCCAGAGAAATAGGCCTATAAGTCTATACATATATCCATTTCTGACTCTACAGTTCTATCTATCCCTGTCTGTCTATCTATCTAGTTAGTGAGAAAGAGAGAGATTTTGAGGAATTGACTCACATGATTATGGAGGCTGAGAAGTCCCACCATCTGCCCTTTGTAAGCTGGAGACCCACAAAAGCTGGTGGGTGTAGTTCTAATTTGAGTCCAAAGGCCTGAGAACCAGGGGCACCAATGGTGCAAGTTCCATTCTGTGGGCAGGAGACTGATGTCCCAGCTCAGGCCATCAGACAGAGAGAAGTGATTCTCCCTTCCTCTGCTTTTTGTTCTGTTCAAGCCTTCAGTGGATTGGATGATGCCCATACAAACTGGAGAGACCATCTTCTTTACTTAGTCTATCCATTCAAATGCTAATCTCTTCTGGAAACACTCTCACAGATGCACTCAGAAATAATGTTTAGCCAGGTATCTGGGTATCTCATCACCAAATGAAGTTAACATATAAAATTAACTATCACATAAGAGAATTTAATAAAATCCATTTTATATTTATTTGTAACCATGACTTTGCCCATTGTCTGTGTGATTTTAAGGAATCAAGAATATGTTGTATTTCTACCTTGATGCAAATCCCCAAACCTTATCACTTCCAACTTCGCTACTACTTTACGGAGAGTTTTTTTTAAATTATTATTAAATATTATTTGAATAGTACTGAATATTTGGAATCTGAGTAGGGTTATTGACAGATGCCTTTCCAGTTTGAACCTCGTGTATCTTCCCAATCAATTCAATCTTGTTTTCATTGTAAAATTCTTACAATTTCAAAGAATAAACCCTTTTGGAGCCACAAATATAGGTAGACTTCTCAGTTATGTACTTGCACTTAATGTGGGGAAATTATCTTCCAATTTTAATCATTTTTATTTTGGCTTTGTAACTAGTTCATTATAATGTTAGAAAAGGACCTCAAAGATGTACTCTCAATGCCGTGTGCCTATTCCACATATGTCATCTTTGTAAGGATTCTAAGAGCAAGAATTTTCTTGGCACATCAATTATAATGTGGCACGTACATTTCTATTGTTAGCTGAGGACCAAAGATATTCTGATAGCCATGTGGATACTACCTCAACCCAGCATCTCCCCTCACACCATTCCTTATCCGAGTATTCTCTTGCTACTTTATATGCCTTATCTCTGTAATTCTAAAAGCTTGAAATGAGGAGATTTTGCAAATTCTTTTGGAATATTGCTGACTATACTAAAAGAAGGATATGTATTACTGGTACATACTAGAATATTAAGAGTTTATCCATGGTGTTAATATAATTATGTAGGGAGCTGTTGTCGTTTACTTGTATCTAGACAACCCACTCCTATTTTTTAATTTCTTTTAGTTTAGACTGAATATTTTTGACAGCTCTAGTTACAAAGCAAACTTTATTATTGTGCTTTGAAATCACTTAACACCTGTTTCAAAAGTAAATAAATATTGACAGTTTTATTATCATTCAAATAACCTTCTTGCTAATTAATGCAGGGTGAGATTCTCAGTCATTATTTAGTTCTAACCCAAGTGTCAAGAGACTTAAAAATATGAGATTTCAGTAATTAATAACATAGAGTCTTATGCCTCCATTGATAATGTTTATTTATGTTTATGTGTTATGGTTGTATATAAAGTTATACATCTCAGCATATTTAGCACTCTTTTTTCATCCAGTTCAACAAGAAAATATATCTTCCGTTTGTGTTTCTGGAGAAATTCCCTTTCAGTGGGATAATTAAACACCCGTCTGGTTTTCAATGATGAGAAAAACACTCATGTTGGCAGTCGGTATCACTGGTTATTGAGAAAGGAATGTCATAGAAATGTTCCATTATGGCAGGATTCACTAATAATAGTTGGTCAATGGATCCAAAAATCTGCACAGGATGAATTCAGAATGGGGAGAAGAAAGAGTTCCTAGTTCATATAATTCACCATTATTTTTTTACTTGAAAGCTGTGACAATAATTTGAATATGCATCCAGTTCTACAGTTTACATTATTTTACATAATTATACCCATGGAACTTATTAGGATATTTTAGACCTTTTAAAAAATAAGCATCATTTTTACATTTCCAAATAATTTAGTTCTAAATTCTTTTCTTTCTCAAGTTGAAATTTACTTAAAAGTAAATGGCATTTGTCTAGTGCTGTCTTGACGGCATTTCCACATATATTACCTCATTTAATTCTCATGGAATTACTGAGAGCAGTTGTGACTCTCATGCAACAAAAAGGGCAAGTGTGAACATTCTCTCAAGGTCACATAGCTGGCAACTTGCAAAGGTTACCTGTACCTTTGATTGAGTCGCTCGTACTTCTGATTGAACAATTATAAATCAGGGGTTCTCAGGACCCCGTCCTCAAGTTTCATAATTTGTTAAAATATCTCATAGAACTCAGGAAAGTGCTTTATTTACTAATTTATTTAAAAGCATACAACTCAGGAACAGCCAAATGGAAAAGATGCATAGGGCACAGTATGGGGAAGAGGGTGTAGAGCTTCCATGCTCTCCAGGTATACCACTCTCCCAGCCCCTGCACCTGAAGCTCTCTGAACCCAGTTATCCTGAAGCTATCAAGGGACCACAAGAATTGCCTCATTAAACAAAAGACGCTCCTTTCACCCTTATCACTCAGGAAATTCCAAAGGTTTTAGGAGCTCTGTGCTAGCAATGAGGATAAAGACCAAGCATTTTTCTCATTATACCACAAGGGACACATGTCTTTAACAACCTTCAGTACACAAATAAATGATGTTAACAAATGTTAGGGTACTATAACTGTGTCTACATGAAAGCAATATAATTCCATTGAAGACTAGCACATTTTTAATCATTCTGTGTTTTTAAGTACAATTTATATCATCAGGCAGCTCTTAAGAGGGGGCTGAGAGAGTCACATGGAGACAACTTTGCCCTTCCTTTTTTTCTTTATTCTTTCTCTTTTTCTTTTTTTTATTCATGTAGTGATAAGGAAAAAAGAGAATTTTAAGAATAGAATTCTTTCCAAAACACCAGGTGATATCATCAGGAGACCTAACTCAGGGGGAGGAAATAGGTAAAGATACACTATGGAGGTCTGTTAAGAGCTAAAATGCAAGTACTTTGTGTTAAATATTATATTATAAATTTAATATGTATTACTGAATTCAATCCTGAAGCTAACTCAGTGAATTAGGCAATTTTATCAGTCACCCCATCATACTAATGAAGACCCTCAGTTTAGAATAGGCAAGTATCTTACTCAATATTAAAAACTAACTAACTAGACTCTTCAACAAATGGTGCTGGTGTAATTGGATATCCACTTGGAATGTGTAAAGTTGGGCCTTTCCCCAAAACACTCAAAAATTAACTCAAAGTGAATCATAGACAAAAATATGAGTTACATATAATAAAACTCTTAGAAGAAAACAGGAATAACTCTTCATGACTTTGGGCTAGGTAGAGACTTCCTAGTCATGATACCAAAAGAAGAAACAACAAAAGGAAAATTAAATAAATTGAAAGACATAAGAATTTAAAATACTTGTGCATCAAAGGACACTACCAAGGAAGTGAAAGGCAACTCACAGTATGGGAGAAACATTTTCAAGCCAAATATATGAGAAGTATATGCAGAATATAAAAATAACTCCTATAACTCAGTAATAAAAAGATGACTCAATTTAAATATTGGCAAAAGATTCAAAGAATATATGCAAATGCCCAATAAGCACATGAAAAATGTTCAATATCATCAGTCATTAAGGAAATTCAAATCAAAACCATAATGAGATAACACATCTCACCCACTAGGGTGGCTATAATAACAAGTGTTGTGAGGATCTAAAAAAAATGGAACCCTTATATATTGGTGATGGGAATACAAAATGGCGCAGTTGCTTTGGAAATAGTTTCATAGTTCCTCAAAATGTTAAAAAAAGTGTTTTCGCATGACCCAGAAATTCTACTCCTTGTATATACATAAGAGAAATGAAAACATATGTCCACACACAAACTAGTTTGCAATTGCTCATAACAGCATTATTCCTAATAGTAAAAGAGTGGAACCAACCTAAATGCCCACCAATTGAGGAATGGAACAAAAAATGTGTTATATCCACACAATGGAATATTATTCTACACTGTAAAGGAATGAAGGACGGACGCATGCTACAGAGATGAACCTTGAAAATATGCTAAATGACCACATACTGTATGATTCCATTTATATGACCTATCCAGAACTGGCAAATTTATAAAAACTGAAAATAAATTAAGAGTTGCCTAGTAACTGAGGATGGAGTGTAGGGATAGGGAGTGACTGTTAACGAGTGGAGGGTTTCATTTTGGGGGCTGAAAATATTCTAACATTGTATTATGGTGATGATTTCACAATTCCATGAATATATTAAAACCATAGAATTTTAAGGGAGTGAATTGCATGGTGTGTGAATTATATTTAATAAAGCCACTTTTAAAATAACTAATAGGATATAAAGCCAAGAAATTTGACTTCAAGTAACCAGATAAAATATGTCTGTAGAGAGTCCACAAAACACCTATATTTATTATCAAAGGCAGAAACTTACCCCTTGGCAAAATTAATTCTGCACTTGACTTTTTGATCCTATCCTATCAGAGAAAAAACAAGAAACAAAAAGCACTCATGTGTCTGTGTCTTGTCTAGTATTATTAACTGAGAAACACTGGTATTGATTTGATTGAAGTTTAAGATGTAGTTTGGTATTGATTCTGATTGAAGGTTAAAAATAAAAGCCATTGATTGAAGGGACATGTGTATTTAGGCACACAAGTGTGTGTGTGAGTTGTGTAGTGTATGTAGAAGTCTAAATTGAATGGAAGCTCAGACATAATTCTTAGAAGCTAATTATTTTACCTCTTTTATATACATTCCTTCAGTAATGGTACAGAGGGAAATTTTCATATTACACATGCAGTGACGTTTCTTTGAGATATTTAGTAAGTCCAGATTCTTCCAGGTTCTAGAAAACCTAATAAACAAGTTGTGGTCCATATTTTATGTTTTACCTGGAATTATATTATATAGCTAAGTAAAGATATCAGCAGTTCCCTCTTTGACTACTTGAAACATTGTAATAGCAGTGCTCACAATGAGTGTATGTCTAGACCTTCAGCTTTAACTCACTAGAATTTCTTCTTTTTTTTTTTTCGGTACGCGGGCCTCTCACTGTTGTGGCCTCTCCCGTTGCGGAGCACAGGCTCCGGACGCGCAGGCTCAGCGGCCATGGCTCACGGGCCCAGCCGCTTCGCGGCATGTGGGATCCTCCCGGACCGGGGCACGAACCCGTGTCCCCTGCATCGGCAGGCGGACTCTCAACCACTGCGCCACCAGGGAAGCCCTACACTCAGTTCTTATTAAATAATTTTGCTAGTCAAAAGCCAGGGACCTCAGGCAAACAACCTCTGGCAGAATGTAAATGTTTCTTGCTTTCTGTTTAGAACACTGCAACAGTGGGAAGCAGGACTCTCAGTGAAGTACATGTTGGAAGATGCACATTAAGGTTCCTAATGTCGTTAACTACAGTTATATCATTGCCTCTTTATTGATATTGGCTTTATGTTAACAAAGAAGGATTAAATTGAGTGACTAGAGAGTCCTGATTCTACACAATCCTCATGTAGGCCTTAGGGCAAAGGGAGGTCAAGGTTTCTTCCCATGGCTGGATGCCCTGCATTGTTTGGGGTGAAGATGGAATCCCTAGAGCTTGAGTCGTGTGTATCTCCTTGGAACTCTGTATGCTTTTAAGGTATTATCCTAAATGAAACATTTTCCCTTACTTTAAATCTGTCTTGCACAAGTTTCATTCCAAGCTATTTGTCTAATTTCCTCTTCAGTGAGGAAGGTGATATAAACTAAAGAATGGAGGGAAAGTTGCTGATTTATTTTAGGCGCTTAGCTCAATTTGCTTTTACTTGTTTGGGAAATTGCTTTTTCGATGCAGAAAAATATGTTGCAGTGAAGTAATTCCATGGGTTTGATGACACTGCAGTGTGTTACTTCCCTGTATCTGTTTTAAGTGTAAATAAGATTCACGGGCAGCAGGATTACTATTATTTACTTCCTTTTATTGCCTCTCTCTTTCTTACCTACTAGATTACATGTGTGTTAATGGAAGTTACTGTTACACTTATTTAACAGTATTGACTGAAATAACCCTGAATCTCCTCCAGTGAGGACTGATTTAGCTGCAAATCACTGTTCCAGCTCTGAAATCATTAATCAGCCTTAGGCAAGATCCATTATATGGGATTTCAGCATAGAAGAAATACTAACCGCTCCCTGGAAGAAACGTTACCTTCACATTGGCTGTGACGCCCTGCTGGAGCAGCAAATTACCCTCAAGTAATAATTATAATACATTAGTAGAGGTTTAATTTCCAATAAGTGCTGTCTATACAAGAAATGGCAATCTCACCATGGCTCAGAGAACAATAGATCATGTTATCAGCCAGAATAAACCTACATAGAATTAAATGAAACATAATAAAAAATTCATTACAGCTTGAAAACTGTAGAAAAAGAGAAGGTGATGTGAGTTTCTCAGTTGCATTTTTATAGGTCATGTTTACAGATCATCTCACTGGATGATATTTGGTATGGTTGTGAATTTTTCTCCTTTAGTTGTTAGCAAAATTGTGAATTCACTAGTTAACATCTAGTATGATAATTTAGTAATTGCTTTTTTTTTTCCGAGGAACGGAAGTTACTGATAAGTAGTAGAAGTATAGGGGAAATTCATTCTTTAGATTACTATGCACAGTGACCCACTTTTTGCATCCAAATTAATATTATAGCAACAATTTTCAAAAGTATAGAAAAATTAGAATTTCAGAGGAGGGATTCTTACTAATTTTACTTTAAATAAACAATGGAATGTTTCTATGAAATTAGACCTGTAAATGGCTTAGAAAGGTTTTTATGAGGTTTTAGAATAATATACGTTCTGTGAAGTTTGCACATCTTCACTTAAAGTTTTGAATAGAACCTCTTTTATGTACAAGGTACCATTTTAGGGACTTTTATAGCGTATATTGCGATCTGTCTACCTTTTAGTGTGAAGTGTAAAACAAGCATATTACTTGCTTAACTTTAAGTGCAGTGTATTTTATTTATAATACTTTGTAAGTTTTATGAAACTCTTCCTTTCTTCCAGAAGTATTAAGTATCTAGGGAATGTCCACAAATTATTGATAACAGGGATATCCTGAAGTTTTGATGTTTGGAAGTGCCTTGTGCTTAAGGGGTCTGTACTGTAAAGGCATTTTTATTTTAACAGTTGGACTCAGTTCTCATATTGAACAAGTTCTAGCACACCGCATAAACCAGATTGTTTATGTGCCAGTGACTGAAACTTGTTCTTCAGGTTCAGTGAACTATTAATTTAAGGAATTCAAGGTGATTTCATTACTGAATAAAGAGATTTATATTTTCTTAACACTGTAGAGTCTGTAGTTTGATTTATGTAGTCATGAATATATATATATATATGTGAGTGTGTGTGTGTGCGTGTATATTATATCTATGGAGTTCTTTTGTTTTACCTTTGGTAGATTTCATGTCATATTGTCAGATACAGAAACCAAAATGAAAGAAAATGCTTATAGGTAAGCTCTGCCCCCATTCTATACTGAAAGATACATTAAGAATAAATTTTGTACAAACCCCCCTCCTGGGACTTCCCGGGGGGCACAGTGGTTGAGAAGCCACTTGCCAATGCAGGGGGCACAGGTTCGATCCCTGGTCCGGGAAGATCCCTTATACCGCGGAGCAACTAAGCCCGTGCGCCACAACTACTGAGCCTGCAGTCTAGAGCGAACGAGCCGCAATTACTGAAGCCCACGCGCCTAGAGCCTGTGCTCCGCAACAAAAGAAGCCCCCGCAATGATAAGCCCGTGCACCGCAACAAAGAGTAGCCCCCGCTCACTGCAACTAGAGAAAGCCCACGCACAGCAACGAAGACCCAACGCAGCAAAAAATAAATAAATAAAAAATAAAATAAATTTATTAAAAAAAATCCTCCTAAGTCTGCCTATAAATCAGATTGGAAACCTAGTGTCAGAAATTATCTTATTTCTCAAAATCTGAAATAATTTAAATGTTTCTTTTGGAAAATATACTGTATGCCTTAGTTATATTTTTGGAAGGGGTAATATGCAAAATCATTTAGATAATTTAAAAAGTTGAAGTCAGTCTTTAGCTCTAAAACACAAATTGCCCCTTGAATAGCTAAATATGCAGCATACCTCAAAAATGACCCCCTAAGTTTATTAGAACTACAGTGATGTGACAGGTCACGATTTTGCAGCCCCTGTTTCACCCAGCGTACAATGATCTCCAGTAATTAAATGAGAAAATATGAGTCAGCCGTGCAACTTATCAAAATGCTTTTACACGATCAGATTTTTTTTCTCAGGTTAAAAGGAAATGAAACACAATTAAAAATGAACTTTAAATCTTCATGCTCATTAAAATATGGCATTCAGTAATCAGAAAGAAAATCTACAGGGTATTTTATATATATGTAATATGTATTATGCAATGTATTATGTATTCTTTTTACATAAGGGCTTCATCACTTTGCTTAACAGTTATTGCTGTTATAACACAGAGTAGTATAAAAATACATAATTTCAAAGCACTCCTGTGTTAAAGTATAATTTTATAGGATGTGTATTTAGAAATAATTCAAGTGGTTTAATCATGCAGCGATTAATTAAAATTTGTGGATCTCTCAGACACCTTCTTTGAGTGCACAGCACATAAGCATGTATTTGCAGCTGTGTAACAAAATATCAACCTCAGAATTTTAAAAATACATTAAAAAATTTAATGCAGGCAATCATGCTTCTCATAGATAAGAATTAAAATACTTGTGGATTGGGGAATGTATACAATTCTTGGTGTATAATAAATATATAGTGATCTGATATCAAGAAGAAACTTTTCAAGAGTACAGAGGGTGAGGGTCAGTGAAGGATCCAGTCCACAAATAGATGAGGAAGACAGAGATTTGAATAAAAATGAAGAGTAGGCAGTACATTTTATTTAACTCCAAAAGGTTCTAAGTGGCTGTCCAGGAATGGTTGAATCAACCAGTGTGGCAATCCACATATCCTAAAAAATGGCCATCAGGGTATCATGCTATCACATGGTTCAGTTATTGAAAGAGCAGTGAATGTAAACAACTGAATTTCATTCCAGAACCTGCCTTTTTCCAGCTTTGTGTCTTTAGAAAAGCCATCAAAGTGCTCCAAGCTTGTTTCTTCACCTTCTACATGGAGTAATAATACTTGACCTGACTGCTACCTGTTACTTTTGTAAAAATCAAAACAGGAGATGGCAGCATATTATTATTTTTACTACTATTATTATTATTAAATAATAATAATAGTAATATCAAAGTAATGATCAATTATAATTCCAACAACAGTAATAATAGCAACAAGGTTTCCTTAGCACTCATTGAGTCAGTGTGTTAGGTGGTACTCATGTATTTTATTTATTACATTACTACAATCATATTTAATATTACTGTCTTCATTTTAGAGTGAAGAAAATAGAGAAAGATTAAATTAGTTACATAGGCCATACAGTTAGTGAATGAGAAGGGACATTTAGGTCTGTCCAACACTGGAATCTAAGCCAGTTGCTGTACACTCCATTCCGTTACCATTCCTTATAGGTTGAGTATAGTTTATATATTCCTAAGAAAGACCTTCTCATAGGGTAATGCTGTTACCTGTTTACTGTCTGCTCTTCAAGGAGCTTACCTTCTAGTTAGCATTCAGTAAATAACAAGTGGGGTAAATGAGGCAGTGAATGCTTGGAACCCATACAGACATGTGGTCTGGCTTGTATCAGACTTTTACAAGGCAAATTCAGAAAAAAATGTTTTTGTTTTAAATGTCAACAGTTTAATTAACAGAAATAGTTCCTCACATTTTAAATCTTGTATGTTAAGTGGATGGGTCATCAAAAATGTATCTGTAGTGATACCTTTATGCAATGTCTTCCAGATGGTAGCATCTAGAAAATATATTACCATCGGGTATATTTAAAAAGTAGGGGAAGGAAAAATGATTATACTTCATATACTTACATGATTTTACTCTATTATAATTATCAATTAAACTAAAATTTTGATTAAATGATACATTTTCTGGACAGTTTTTTAACCACCCAAATAGTTTGCCCAGGAGAACTGCCCTATGCCAAAAGCAACACTTTCACTCTGAATAGAAAGAGATAATTAATACATTATAGAAATTTAAGGTGGTAGATAATCTACATAACGACTGACCTGTAGTTATACATCTTTTTTTCTCTAATTGAGAATGTTGGAAAAGACAAATCCAGGGTTTAAATGATTCATATTATTATAACTCTAGTGAGAGAAAGAGCATTGTTTCTTCAAAATGCATTTGCTTTTAGAGAAAGAAAAGAAGGAGAAGAAGATATTTTTGTTTTATGCGAAATTTCTAGTTCTTTTTTCTTGAGTGTCATGAATGTGAGATTTCATACTGGTAGGAATGTACATACATGCCAATTCTGATTCACCAATTTTCCAATTTTATTTACTAATAAACATATTTCTTCTAATTTCTTAACATTATGCCTGAGTTTTTGATGATAAGAATGATGACATCATTGTATTTATTTAGGACATGAATCATTGTCATATGCTTTTACTATTCCTAGAGGCGTATATTTTAAAACACTGGAGTTATGGATTTTCATTGCAACAGAGCTGGTGATTACTGTGAATATGCCTTGTCTGATTGCCCTATGGATAACCTCAAATACACTTCCATAAACTTGGAAGTTTAATGGAGATATTTTGATAATTTAATGGAAAATGTCTGTGAAATATAAAATAATGGATTCATTTAATGTAGTTATATCTGGGAATACAGATCTCTAAAACTCATACGTTACATGTACTTAATGAGATGACTAATCAAATAAGAGATAGAGAGCCTTCCCAGTTGATGCTACCCTAAAAGAACTATCTCAACATTTAGAATTCGTAACTACTGAAAATATGCAAGTACTTTTTTTTACATTATTGTCCTTTCCTTCTTTGTTTGAAAATATCTAGTTTTAAATAAGTTCAAATATTTTTTGTTTTTACTCTTATATTACCTCCTTTTATTTCTAAGCAATAAAAGCAAAGGTTTTAAGGTGACTGCAAAGTATATTTTCTAGTTCAATTTTAGTTCTTTCATTCAACACCACCTAGAGTGGACATGTTTTGAATAATTTCAGATAGAACTAATGTCCTCATATATCTTCAATTCATTCCTTATGACTCATTGATTCATGATCTATAGAAGTGGGGAGTAAAAAGGATGGATTTGTTTTAATATCCAGAAACATTGAAAAAGCCAAAACACTTTTAATCTTGGAAAATTTTGTCCTTTTATTAGCTTTATAATATCATTCAGGTTATTATTTTTGTGGTTTTTGATGGGATCACTAACAGCATCATTAAGCTATTTGGTAACATTGCATTGCTAAAAGCACTGCCAAGAAAATGTCTGTGCATACAAGTTGCTCCTACACAAGCTAAGAGTTTAACACCTAAGAAACAGTTAATATTGGGGGTTTTTGTGTGTGCAATAAGTGTTGGTGTGTTTTCTCAACAAGGTATATCCAGTAAAATTGGTTCAGGATTAAATGATAATCCCCAGTGACGGTAGCTAACTGAAGAAACAATAACACAGAGGTGTTTGCAGGAAGGAAGGGAGAGTTTTACAGGTAGCCTCTGGAGGAGGAGCTAGGTGCCGCATCAATAGGTGCTGTGGGGATGGACCTTCTTATACTGCTCTCACTTCTTGTCTAGGTGTCTCCAGTGAAGTTATCCCAGTCTCTGATTAGCCAAGTTTGAGACAAGGGTCTGAACACTTGGCTCAGCCATCTATGGTTAGGGGACAGCATCAGGAGCATCAGTAAAACCTATCCATAAATCAGTATCTCTCACCCAATTTAATTTGTGTTTGCATCAGCCAGTAGCATTCAGCTGCTATGTAGGCACATTTTTTTGGATGGAATTTCTATTTTTAATCCGTATCCCAAGCCACTTCAAAATTATTAAGGTGGAGAAAATTACCCTAATCTCTAATCAATATCAAGATGTATAGATGCACATACTGTTCATGAGTCTAGTCTCTCAATGAGAGAATTATTATTTCTAATTTAAAAGAAGTAAAATATACATTTAACTAGTATAAGAATTTAGTTGCTGTTGTGTGTTTCCTGAAAGCTTGTTTCCCCCCCCAGAAAATATGAAGTCTAACAAAGTACCGTCATAATATGTACATATGCATGGAATCACATAGAATTGTTCTGTTATTTTTGTTAGTATCTATCAAAGAGAAAACTTCACAAAACAATTCTCTGCTACATAGACCTGTTCTCACAGACCTCATAGCATTGGATAAGGAGATTCTGGCTTAAAGGTCTTACATTTTTTGTATTTTATATAAATTTGCATACTCAGTTAAGTGCATTGTTTAGAGGTGGCCATAGAGTATTTGACCATTTTGTTATGTTACAGAGGGTGAGTATGCAATACTGTTTTTCCTTAATACTACTAATCTTCAAAATAATCTTTATAAGCAAGTGCTCAAGTTCACTGATAGAGGTGATGTAAGAACTCTGGAGACTAAGTTCGTATTTATTTGCATAAGTAATTTCTAAAGGCACCATTAATAAGTATACTTAATTATTTATGGTTTGGGGGCATCTGTTGAACTTCAGTGAATTAGATACGCAGGTACTCTCTGCATGTCATTTTTCCTTGTAGTTAGAAGTAAGCTCCCTAGCAAAAACTCTGCAAGGCCAATATTTTGCAGTAAAATCAATTTCATTAAACGTACATTAATATGAAATCTGTGTTAAAGTTGCTCCTAGATACAAACTTACCATTACTCAATGAGGAAATAAAAACTACAAAGTTAGTATTAATCAAGTAGGCAATAGCACACGATGCATATTAACCAAAGGGCAGCCTTTTTCAGGCCACAGTCTTTTACAAACATACAAGAACATAATTAAGTGCAAATAATTAATATTCATTAAGTATTCCAGGAGGAGCCTTTATCTTGCCAAAAGTTGTTACTCTATGTAAAATTATGATAGGCATGTAGGAACAATATGATTGTGTTTGTGTAAAAAGAAATAATCAACTTTATCTTTATCAAAAACACTATGAAGTGTTCTCAAAAAGAAATTTTCCAGTGGTTTAAAATCAAATTATGTGTGTTGCATAATTTACATCTTAAGTATACTTATGATTTCAGAAGAACTGGAGGTAGCACAATGAGAGCTGGAGTATTGATAATTGACTTCTTGAATAAGGGGTTTATGAAATATGAGTGCCTAGTTTACAGTGAAGATTATGTCAGTCTGAAGGGGAAAATTAAACAATGTTCAGAGTCAGAAAGATGAAGATTGCAGCTATCTTGGAGAGAAATTAGGGTTAGGAGTGGGTTTTAGTCAGTGCTTAGAAACAACATTAAGTATGGAATATGATGTAACATGTTGGAATACCTTGGGAACTTGGGAAATACATTTAGACCTTATTCATGTGATTAAAATTATGTTTAGTAAGTGGTAAAGTAAAATGGCAAAATTCAGACCACCACAAATTTAAACTGGACATTGACCAATCATTCCCAGTCTAACTTGTCTGTCTTCCAGCACATGATTGAGAAGATTTATCCATCTTTGTTGACTAAAGACAATCCATGGTTATGATAATATGCAAATATATCGCTAAATTTAAAAAAAATCAATAATAACAATTGTCTAGCTTCATTTGTTGAAGAAAGAAGAGATGGATCTTCTACCTATATGTATAAAATTACTTCAGTGAAGGTGGTAAAATACAGAGGAAGCACACTAAGAGGAACTTTTGAAGGGCATAAAGGCAGTGACTATGGCAAAATAGAGACATGGCAGAGGGTATTTTTTCTCTAAGGAATGCCAACATGCACCCCCCCCCCAAAAATGGGGAAAATAAAGGCATGGTGTACCTGTCACAGAGACTTATTATCGACCAGACACTTTTCCTCTATTTTCTTGACTCAGCTAGTTTGCCTTTCTCAACCTTTCTATGGATGTTGCATCATGCCTGAATATTAGCCAGTGGAATATAAGAATGATAAACACTCTTTTCAACCTTGGCTTATAAACACCTTCCTCTATTCTAATGCATCTCAACTTTGGGGATATTTGGCAAAGGCTGGAGACATTTTTGATGGTTACACTGGGGCATGACCACTTATGTCTAAACATTAGAGGTTAGGGATGCTGCTAAGCATTCTACAATTTAAGAACAGTCCTCACAACAAAGATAGCCTGATCTGAAATAACAATAGCACTGAGGCTGAAAAAGCCTGCTCTGTACTGCCTTCTCTATTACTTCCAGTATATTTGATATCTAGGATAAATTTGGTGTTAAGAAATTTGTGAGAAAAAAAGTAAATTTCTATTATGATTCTGTCATTGCACATTTTAAATATATTTTTAAGTATAATAGTAACCATAAATAAACTAATAGAGAACTAGATTAACTTACTGATATTCACAGGAGTATCATAAGCTACTACCTGAGTGGAAGGTAGTTGAAGAAAGAATTTTTAAAAGGAAAAAAAGAAAGTAAACCTACTACAACACAAAATAAAAATTCCACTTGATTGGCAAATTTGATTTTTAGCTTTCAGTGATTATTTAGAGTATTGCAATGAGAAGTGGAAAGAAATAAACTCCCACGTTACCGAGGAAATTGCAAATTAAAATGAAAAAGTCTAAAATTTATTTTAAAATATATCAAAACCTTAAAAAGATGTGTGGTCTAGTAGGAATTTATATCAAGGAAAGATTTATGAGCTCTTAGTAATATTTATGACAGGGAATGCCTTAAAAAGCACCACAATTTCTAAAAATAAGATAGTTTTATAACCCCCATCGTATATATCAATATGATGAAATATTTTCAATCATTAAGTATCACTGGTATTTAAGAACAGCCTATTTTTAGTTTTTTAAGTTATTTCTATGAGGTGGATGGACCTAGAATCTGTCATACAGAGTGAAGTAAGTCAGAAAGAGGGAAACAAATACCCTATACTAACGCATATATATGGAATCTAAAAAAAAAAAGAAAAAAAGAAAAAAGGTACTGATGAACCTAGTTGCAGGACAGAATAAAGACACAGATGTAGAGAATGGACTTGAGGACATGGGGTGGGAAGGGGAAGCTGGGACGAAGTGAGAGTAGCATGGACATATATACACTACCACATGTAAAATAGATAGCTAGTGGGAAGCAGTCACATAGCACAGGGAGATCAGCTCGGTGCTTTGTGACCACCTAGAGGGGTGGGATGGGGAGGGTGGGAGGGAGGTGCAAGAGGGAGGGGCTATGGGGACATGTGTATGCATATGGCTGACTCACTTTGGTGTACAACAGAAACTAACACAGTATTGTGAAACAATTATACCCCAATAAAGATCTATTAAAAAATAATAACAACAAAAAATAAAAACAGCCTATCACATTATATAGATATATATTCAAGTGAGCTAGAAAGGATTTATAATCCAAGAAGAGAGCAATTGTTATTTCTAGGTGGTGAAACAGTGAGGTTTTTAATTTTTCAATTATTATTCTTATCTCTATTTCCTAAATGTTATTTTGGTAATCATCAAACTGTATTGTGGAAAACATAAGTTTTAAAATGCTGCTGAGCCTACATCCTGCTCAAAGTATGGGACCTCAGAAAAGTGCCGTAGGACTTTCCTTGCAGTGCTGCCCACCAATGTTTATTTTGCTTTGGACTTTTTTCTGCATTTTACCGCTTGCTTAACTCCTGATACAAACATTATGGTTGGTCAGCATATTAAATGCCCAAGAAATGGCTTAATTAATAGTGAAAATCAATGCATAGAAAAATTGGAGAGGTGATATAAGCAAGTATATAATGTATGGTCTCCTACATTACTTCATAATCCTGACTTCTTTCCACACCATAAAAAATTATGTCAGGAATAGAATCAGCTGATCTAACACAAGACTCAAATCACAGTGGCTCATACACAGAGAATGTGTTTTGATCATGTAAGAAGAAATCTTGTTTATCCATGTTGTCACAAGTGGAAGGATGCCCTTCTTTTTAAAGGCTGAATAATACTCTATTGTGTGTATATATACACACCACGTTTTCCATATTCATTCATCTGTTGATGGACACTTGGGTTGTTTCCATTCTTGGCTATTGTGAATAATGCTGCAATGAACATGGGAGTACAGATAACACTTTGAGGTCTTGATTTCAAGTCTTTTGTATATATACCCAGAAGTGAGACTCTTGTATCATATGGTGGTTCTATTTTTAATTTTTTAGGAACTTCCATACAGTTTTCCATGGATGCTACACTATTTCGCATCCCACCAACAGGCTAAAAGGGTTCTAATTTCTCTAATTCCTTGTGAACACTTATACTAAGTGAAATAAGCTAGTCACAGAAGGAGAAATTTTGCATAAATCCGCTTATATGAGATATCTAAAATAGTCAAAACTTACAGAAGAAGAGAATACAATAGTGGTTGTTAGGGGCTGGGGGGTGAGGGAAACAGAGAGCTGTTGTTCAGTTGGTGTAAAGTTTCAGTTATGCTAGTTGAAGAAGTTCTAGAGACCTGCTGTACAGTGTGGTGGACAGTTAGTGATGCCACATTGTGTACTTCAGAATTCATTAAGAGGATGAATCTTAATGTTATGTTCTTACCACACACACAAAATCAACAACAACGAAAACAACAGAGAAAAAAAAGACAGAAGCAAACTCTGTTGAGTTGTTGGATATGTTTATTACCTCCATTGTGGTAATGGTATCACATGTGTTTGCATATGTCCAAACTCGTCAATTTGTATATCTTAAATATGTGCCGTTTTTTGTATGTCAATTAATTAATTGATATTAATTAATCTGTTAAGGGAAGAAAGAGGAGGAGGAAAGGGAGGAAAGAGGAGGAGGAAAGGGAGGGAAGAGGAAGAGGAAGATAAGAAGGAGAAGGAAAAGAGAGAGAGAAGTCTGGAAGGCTATGGTGATCTAATTTTGGTTCTGGGTTATGTATTGAACTGAAGGAACAGTAATGTCCACCATTTTTTTACCCTTATGATTGATTCCATGATGTCAGCTCTTTTTTTTAACATTTAAATGGTAATCTTTTTTTTTTAACATCTTTATTGGAGTATAATTGCTTTACAATGGTGTGTTAGTTTCTGCTTAACAACAAAATGAATCAGTTATATATATACATATGTTCCCATATCTCTTCCCTCTTGCATCTCCCTCCCTCCCACCCTCCCTATCCCACCCCTCCAGGTGGTCACAAAGCACCGAGCTGATCTCCCTGTGCTATGCGGCTGCTTCCCACTAGCTATCTACCTTACGTTTGGTAGTGTATATATGTCCATGCCTCTCTCTCGCTTTGTCACACCTTACCCTTCCCCCTCCCCATATCCTCAAGTCCATTCTCTTGTAGGTCTGTGTCTTTATTCCTGTCTTACCCCTAGGTTCTTCATGACATTTTTTTTTCTTAAATTCCATATATATGTGTTAGCATACGGTATTTGTCTCTCTCTTTCTGACTTACTTCACTCTGTATGACAGACTCTAGGTCTACATGATGTCAGCTCTTACACTGCAATCAATCTGCAAGTGATGAGACAAAAGGCAAAAGGTTTCTGCAAAATGAGTTTGTGTTATTTAGAAAAAGCCTTACTGGACACCAGCAAGACCCAGTGACTCCTATTTACATTTCACTGATCAGACATCGGTCATATGGCCACTTTTAGTTGCAGAAAAGATGAGTGACCGTAGATTTTTGGTTGCTTATATTGCCACCCTAAACTTGCTTAGTAAGGAGGAAGGGGAGAATATATATATTGGGTGGTGAACTGTCTGTGTCTTCCATGAATACATATATTCTGAATATCTAAGACCTTTTCTTTTCTCAGCTGCATTCTCCCTGTCCAGCTCTAACCAAAATCTTTCTGATTTTGAATTTGGATATACATTTAACTATTTAAAACTATTAGTGTTTCCCTCAGTTTTGAAAGAGAGAGAAAGCCAATGTTTCTTAGTTCGTTTAGCACTCACTAGTTCCCACGTTGAAGCTTTATCCTACAGACTACAAAAATAACTGTATTTTGACAAATCCACGGGGATCTGTTTAAGGAGAAACTATATTAGTATGCTGTGTTTGCGAATGGATTCTTAACGAAACATGACTAAAGGGTGAAGTGTAATTTTATTTTCATCAGCCAGAGGAAAAGAGCAAGGTGTTATGATAACACATTTGAAGACCTATAGCAGTAGTGAATCCTGGTGCCTAAGGTAAACTAAAGGCTGGCATTATTGAGAAATGTTGAGGTACCTAAACATATAAAAACAAAATCAAACAGAGAGAGAGAGAGGAGAGCTTGAGACTGAAGAAAAGAGGAGAGAAGGAGAAGAAAGGAGAGAGTAGAGATGCAGCACAGATGACAGAGAGAGACAGAAATATCAACAGAGGCTTCAAAATGGAGACAAAGGGGAAAAGTGAGAGAAAGACTGTCTTCAATGAGGATTAAAAAAGTACCTCTAGGGTTTCCCTGGTGGCGCAGTGGCTGAGAGTCCGCCTGCCGATGCAGGGGACACGGGTTCGTGCCCCGGTCCGGGAGGATCCCACATGCCGCGGAGCAGCTGGGCCCGTGAGCCATGGCCGCTGAGCCTGCGCGTCCGGAGCCTGTGCTCCGCAACGGGAGAGGCCACAACAGTGAGAGGCCCGCATACCGCAAAAAAGAAAGAAAAAAAAAAAAAAGTACCTCTAATTAGAGAAGTAAAGTTAGAAAGATAAGATATAAAGGTTTACTTTTTCTATAATAAAAAATTATAAGCTGATAATAAAATAAATTAGAAAGGTCAAATAGAACAATTTAAATGAAGAATAAAAGGGGAAATGTTCAATTTTTATTGAAAAAAATAGTTTCATATTTGCTGAACAATTATGGATCTTTAAAACCATGAATGATTTGAGGAAGTAAAAATTTTTTTCTTAAATGTCCTTGCTCTTCTTATAATACACAGATTAAAATAATCACTGTGATAGTGAGTGTATTTCTTTCTAATTTCTTGGTACGACCTAAAGGTACATTTGAATGGGAGAATAAGCAAAAGCAAATGAAGTGAATTACTGGCAGTGATTATTGACAATACACACGTTGGGCATGGGATATATTTATTTATTCTTAGAGTACAATTTAAATCTTCAGAGCAAATAAGTTAATAGGTTCTTAAATTTTTATGAAGCTTTTAATCATTACATTGGAGGCCATGGTAAAAATTAGTTTATTCTGGACACCCTTGCACTTGTCCAACTAAGAAGGCAACTGTTCATAATCACCCCAATTATGCAGTATCACTTAGACCCTTAAAGAAGAAACCACAGTAATGTAGATCAGAATAGAGAATTTTGAGCACACTCAGCCTCAAGTTTTAGGACGTGGACCAAAAGACCCCAGAGCCCAATGGGGCTGCAACATGTCACTGTCACGCTGCTTACTCTTAACTATGGGTGGTGAAAATTATTGCCAAAAAGGCATCCCACCTTAATCTCATTGCATAAGGTAACTGACAGCCTTAAATACAGTTCCATTATATCATCTTATTAATATACACTTTCAACTCACACAAAGACTAGAATGTAGAAATTGGATAAGGAAATGGAGGGTGTTAATTCATTGAGAATTCCCAAAAGAAAGTCTGAGTTAACATAGCTGAAACCCTTAACTAAAGGGAGTTCATTCTTAAGGAAAATGCCAAGATAGAGAAGTAGGATTCTTTTCTTTAGAGACATACAAAATTTTCCTTGAAGTGCTTTACAAAAGAGAAAAGTGCGTGACATTTAGTTCTGAAGTATCCGTTGCATGTTCTGTGTAGAAGGACCCATGTGTACAAGCTTCCTAGTACTTCACTGGAGTGAGGGGAGAGGGTGTGGCATGGCCAGTGCACAGAATGGATAATTAGCTGAAGTCAGAGGTGGTTGGAATCAGAAAATGACAGAACATGCAGGGTCTTGTAGGCCATATTAAGCATTCTGTTGTTTATCTCTAAGAGCTAGAGGAAACCACTAATTTTATAACTTTAATAAAAAATTTTTATTTAATGTGTATATAACTATAATACACGCATTAATTATTCATTTAAATGGCCATTAAAGAGTTTTAGATTGTTTATATGACCAAATTTTTGTTATAAAAATATCACACATTGATGTTTGTTGAACACACAGAAGGTAAGTAGAAATCAATTAAGAAAGGACCAATTAGGAGACTGTTGCAGTAGCCTAGATAAAAAATGGTTCAAGCTAGTCAAGGATAGGAGCAGAAAGGTATACAAAGCCAATAGTATTATAATTAAATTGACAGAATTTTAATATAGGTTAAACAGGAGTGATGACTGAGAGGGAGGTGTTCAGAACTTGTGCCAAGTTCATGACCTGTAAAATTACATTTGTAGCAGTTCCATTTTCTGAGATAAGAAATATTAATGAAATACCAGGTTGAATCAAACAGTGTATACAATTAATATGTTGAGAAGAACAGAGGAAGACATCCTTTTTGTGGGCTTATTATGTGGCCAGGAGCTGTGGACGAATGGATTATGGTGGTGCAAGCAAGCCATGGTTTATTTCCAGCAATCACATTGTGAGTTCCAAGAAACTCTTCTGTGAGTTATACTGCCATGTCATATGAACATTGAGCTACATTAAAGTTAAATCTGTTTAGACAAAATCTAAGATATTCTTACCAAATTCACAGCAGAGTGGCTAACGCTTATTTGAACTACCATGTTTGCAACCTGCTTATATAACCTTAGAGAAATTGTTTAAGCTGTCTATTGCTTGATTTTCTCATAAGTGGAATAGAGACAGGGATGTTACACAGTTGGTGGTGGTCAAAGAGAAAATTTAAGTGAAGAATGTGGTAAACATCCAATTACTGTTGTTATTACTATTGCTGAGAAAAATAATAACAGATATCAATGTTTATGAGCAAATGCTGGGATCATCCTGTGTGTGTTAGAGATATAGTTAGATGAATTAAAAACTCGAAATTTATTGTTGAAGTATTAAAATCTGTTAAACACTTATATTATACTTCAATGCCTTTTTAACATTATGTTAATATACGTTGATAAGTGTACTGAAAAGAACTTTATGTACTACAGTTCTACCTTCTTCCTTCAAAAATGGAGACACCAAAGGCCAGGTTATTTATGTGACTTGCACAAGTTCACAATGCTCTATGAAAAAAATGTCCATAGGGAAAAAATATATAGCAAGTTATAAAACGTTGAAACATGACCAAAATGAGTAATTGCTCAATTAGTTTGTAGTTCTATATGTAATCGTGTTATTCGCAAAATACTAAATAGCCAGAAACCTACTTAAAAAAATTTGAATGTGATAGATTTAACCTTTTTATTCTGGAAATTTGCTATAATGAATAATTCTTAAAAGTCAAAAACTTTAAATAATAACAAATAACAATTCTTTTTAAATAACATTTTATAGGCCTGGCCCTGTGTATACTTTACCTGTGTTATTTCTAATTCTCCTACCATCATTGTTGAGATTGAATTTAGTCTCTTTCTCTGTATCTCACTCTCCCTCCACCCCTTGCCTTTTTCCTACAGAATTTTCCGTGTTTTTTTTTTTTTTTGTCTTCTTTCAACCAGGCTTCCACAAACAATATCTAAGATATTTGGGCATGTATGATTGTAATTTGTTTAACATTATAATATTAAATTCTGGACTGAGTTAAAAGGATTTATTCTTATAACATAGCATGGCTTATGAGGTATGACTCCAAAATGTATATGGATGAAATTAGGACTTCAACAGAATTATGCACTAAAGTTAAAAGAAACCTGCGGAGATTTTATTACATTAAGTAGGTGATGAACTGTCATTTTACTGAATGTTCTCAATCAGCAAATTACTACAGTGAGCAGCACACTGTGTGGTAAGTGGTCACAAATAAATGTGTCGTCACTACTGGTTACATGCCTTTGTCTTTAATCACTGTGAGAACTAGCCGTCTCATCTGTAAAATGTAAAAACTCATGCTTAGGTGGTCCTTGGGAGCAGTATGTGAGACTTTTGTGCACGAGACGGAATGACTGCATGAAAGGTATGGCGTATATGTATGATCCTCTGAGAAATATGAATTTCTTTCTCTTAACTTCCTGTCTGTTAACTGGTTCTCATAGTTTAGTTACAACATGCTGTAATTTATAATTTTTTTTGTAGGTCATCTCCAGTTTTATATTATTATAAAATTGAAATGAACATATTTTTTCATAAAACCTTTTTTCTATATTTAGAATTTCTCTGGCTAGGTTCACAGAGTAAAAACTTGAGTCCAGGTGTATAGATACATTTTCAGGATTGTTAATGTAATTGTAAATTCCCTGTTGTTTATTAATGTGAGAGGAGATTATAATTGGTAAAATTTAGAGCAAAAACCAGGTTTTTTAAAATATATACCACATCTTTTTTTATTGTTGTTTTTTGTTATTTTTAATTAGTTATCTATTTTATACATATTAGTGTATATATGTCAGTCCCAATCTCCCAATTCATCACACCATCCCCCCAACCCCAGCTTTCCCCCCTGGTGTCCACGTTTGTTCTCTACATCTGTGTTTCTATTTCTGCCTTGTAAACCAGTTCCTCTGTACCCCAAGTTGTTTTTTGTTGTTGACGTTTTCCTGCCTTGCAAAGAGTTTTAAAGTCTGAGTGCTCTCACTCTTGGGGAGAAATGACTGCCTATCTAGTTATAATTATATAAATATTGGCAGCCATCAGGGTTGTTTTTCTTTTTTTGTCCAGCAATTCGATTGCAACATATTGACAAACACTTCCCAGTGAAAAGGTATGGTATCCTGTGCCAGAATTGCATCTTTAGGGATTAGCTGATAACAAATGTCATCAAAACTTATTTTTTAAGGTTTACTACTAATTAGCAACAGCAAAATAACCTATTTATATCCCGGCTTTAAGCCATTGCTCTACAAATGAAGTGTTAGTGTAGACTGACTGCTGTTATTTATTTTCCCCGGCAGTTTCATTTATTTTTTAACAGAGTATTGGCCAAAATACAGTAAATCCCCTACATATGACTGAGTTCCATTCTGAGAGCGTGTTCATTAAGTCCAGTTTGTTCGTATGTCCAGTGAAGTTAGCTTAGGTACCCAACTAACACAGTCGGCTATATAGTACGGTACTGTAGTAAGTTTATAATACTTTTCACAAAAATAATATATAAAAAGCAAACGACAAAAAGAAAACATGTTTAATCTTACAGTCCAGTACCTTGAAAAGTACAGTAGTGCAGTACAACAGCTGGCATCCAGGGGCTGGCATCGAGTGAACAGGCAAGAAGAGTTACTGATTGGAGGAGGGAGAGGAGGTGGGCGATGGTAGAGCTGAAGGATCGTCAGCAACAGGAGACAGAGGGCAAGTTGCAATTTCACTCACGCCTGACGTTGATGGCACAGGTTCTGGTTCCCTGCTGGATTCGATTCTATCTACTCTCTTGAAAAAATGATCCAGTGATGTCTGGGTAGTAGCTCTTTTTTTCTCGTCATAGATGACACGGTAGCACTCGATTTCGTTCTGAACAGCTGCTGCAACCTTTGTGTTCCATTCTGTGTTCAGGTCCCGTGCCTCAAAAACCAACTCTCCTCGAATAAAGAAAATCCCCTTGCCATTTCCTGCATCATGAATCTGTTCGGTTCTTCCGTTACTTCTTCCTCTTCTCGCTCCACTCTCTCAATTATTTTCACTTTTGTTTCCATCGTTATCACTTGGTGCTTCTTAGCAGTACCAGCTACATCACCACTGCTTTTACACGCACTTCCAGACATCCTAGGCTTGAAATAAAGATACTGTATCTCTGCCTTCTCTTTTATTTCATCTGTCTCCTTGGTATATCTTCATTCCTACAAAAACTCATTCCAGTCCTCAGTTCCCCTCTATGTGTTTCTCTCCCATGAAATTTCCCAGGCAGCCCCCCGCACACCACTTCCTCTCCCTGAATTTATCTTTCCTTCAATTAAAACTTAGTACCAAATGCCTTAATCCCCTAAGGCTCTGGCCATCCCTGAGCCCAGATGATCATTTCCTTCTAGATGATGATGGTAAGACATGCTTTAGTGTCCCTTAAACATAAGATTTAAAATTTTAAAGATAATTTCTCATTCCTTAAACCAGAGGACTAATATGGGCAATTAATTCCTTGTTGCTTTTCTGCTTTTTTCACAATCCATACTCAGGATCAGACTAAAGAAATATTTGTGAAAAGAAAAAAAGTAGTATTATAGTTTTATTCTCTCTTTAACTGTGAATTAATGATTCTTGCTAGATATAATTTTCTTTTGAATGTTCATGTCTTACCTTTGTAACCTGAAGCAATTTACTAATACTAGTGATTAAGTCTAGGGAAAATGTCGGGGAGAGTCCACATATTGTGGAAATGAGTCTGTTTTGGGACTCTAGGAATCTAAAATTTTGGCCAGTGTTTTTATACTAAATGGCTTGGTGGTCTAATTCTATATTTCGGTTCCTTTATCTATAACATGAGAAATGGGGTTATTTGGTTTCTAAAATTATTTTAAGATTTAAAATCCATGACTAGGCATATTCAAAAGCAAAATCTGTCTTAACTAATATTTAAGGTAAAAAACATCTCACTATTGCATAGTTGGCAATGAACTACTGTATTTCCTAAACAAATATGTTATCTGCACTGAGAAAGAATGTTTATTTGGGAATTTTCTAATAATCCTCATTGGAGTAGCACTAAATAGAATAATCCCTGGTGAAACCTTTAAGGAAAACAAAGTGGATGCTTTCAAAAGAGGGTTAGGCAATGATAATAAACTTCTAGCGTTCAACCCAGCTCATAAAAAGACAAACAGGAGAGAAGCTGATTCCATACAGGATACTCACTTGACTTTAGCTAATTCTTTGTTAGGAATTAGATTGAGCTGTGAAGTTGTAGCTCTGAAATGACCCGGCATTCATGCTGATTGTACCATCTCATCTCATTAGCTTTCTCTTTGTAATAAACAAGGTTCCTTTGCCTCTTCTAATTGCACATAGAAGTACCAGGCTCTACTGGGAAGCAAATCCAAATTCTAATACAAGGTCTGCAGAGAAATTAGAAAGTTTCCCCAAACAGACTTCCTCAGTTCCTTAAAGTAAAGTAATGAAAACTTGGAGCTTGTTGTTTTTTGTTTATATGTTTGTTTTTTCCTTCTGGAAAGCAATTCAGTCAATGCATTTTAAAAGTTTATTACTGAATCAAAATCATATTTAACTTTTAAAGGGCCACTGAAAACCAGTGGTATTAATTAAAACCTCATGTTTTAAATGGAAACAGTATATTTAAATCCATGAGTAAATGAGGTACAAAATATGTTTAAAAAATTAAGGCAATTAATGAAACAGTGAATTAATGTGGAAAGTATCAATAGTATTGGATTCTGAAGGAGAAAAATTCCCTCTCAGTACTTTTCTGAGTTAGCAAACAAATTGGCTACATTTTTTTTGGATTTTCTTTTTCTGGTTTGTAACATTTTCCCAATGCAAATATTACCTTAGAATACCTAGTGTCTTGGTACATGGTGCTCAGACAAAATCAGTTAATATCTCTTTTGGCAAGTATGTTTAATTTCTAACATAGCCCACTGATGTGAGAGAATTCAAAGTGATAATTTATGCCAGTCAGGTATCAATCTCCAAATAAGAAACCGAGTTGAAGTTTTATATAGAAAGGAGTGTGAATTCTCATCCTGTTATACATTCTTCTCCGTAATTTAACTACCAGTGCATAGCATACTCTAACTGCAAAGCATGGTTGGCCTAAACCAAGCTTTGCAGTTAGAGTAACCCTGGAATACAGCATCTTTTCTAAATACATTTTGCATGTATTCATGTCTGTAGTGTCTGTGTATTTGCACATAAATATGTGCTTGCTTTGTTTATCCTGTTCTGATGTCAGTGATTGTAAAATGCATTCCAAAGATCTCCATCTTTTTCAATGTTTTTGAGAGATAAGTCTGGTATTTTTTATGTTTATTCTTTTTACTGAAGGATAATAATAACATCAAACACGTATGTATCACCTCTTATGTGTTAGATACTGTTTTAGGATGAATTTATCATTGTTTTTGTTTTTATTGGGGTATAGTTGCTCCACAGCATTGTGCCAGTTTCTAATGTACAGCAAAGGGAACCCTCTTGCACTGTTGATGGGAATGTACATTGATGCAGCCACTATGGAGAACAGTATAGAGGTTCCTTAAAAAACTAAAAATAGAACTACCGTATGACCCAACAATCCCACTACTGGGCATATACCCTGAGAAAACCATAATTTAAAAATACACATGCACCCCAGTATTCATTGCAGCACTATTTACAATAGCCAGGACATGGAAGCAGCCTAAATATCCATCGAGAAATGAATCTAATATTGACATAATCAATTATCCTTTCTTTGAAAGCATGAAAAAATAAAATATGGACCTATTTATTTTCACTTTTTTTTTTTTTTACACTTACACTGGATTAGATTCTGGTCAGCAATAAATTACTATACAGTTAAAATGTCACTGAGGTATGTTCCATTCAACATGTGGAAAAAATTTATTTCATAATGAAATACAGATGTATATCTTTCTTTAAGTCCACCACCATCCCATTTTTATCCCCACTGATGTTTTAATTTCAGGACCTAATGTGAAAATTGCCTCATTGGTTACTAAAGAAGCTAGATAGATTCACATATTACCCCAATTGATGATGTTATTAATACAGATATTTGAACTGTTGAACTCTGAATGAAAAATATAAAATAATCACCTCTCATAAGCCTTTGCTTCAGAGGAAATAATAGTATCATGGAAGATGGTTTTCTTCAGTGAAATGTGTCTAATTTATGGAAGAAAGCAGTTCTCACTTTTGCTACACTGCAAGATTTTTTGGTTTATCTCTGGCTCTGCCTCATTCAGCAGATCTTGACAGAGCAAGTAAGGAGTTTTATTAAGGGGTTGAGCAATAAAGATTCAATAGAATTCTTGAAACATAATGATTTTTTTTCTTATGTTGGAGGATGTCTTCTTTCTTAGAGACTATGACCAGCTGGGATTATCCTATTTGCTGTCTTTGCATTAGCTTCAAGACAAGCATAAACTAAAATGAAAGATTGGTGAGGGTTGCTTTATTTCTTCCAGAATAAGAACACTTGTTTTATTATAGATGATTTCTTAGCATGCTCTCTTTTAGTCAGAATTGTAAATTCCATTGAATGTAAACAGCTATCTATATCAACTTCCCATGCACATGCTACACAAGAGAATATGCAAATTTTTGTATTAAAATCCTAGACTAAAATTACATATGCAAAATGAGTATATAGACAAGGTATTTTTGCTCTATCTCAATGATTCAGAACACCTGATTCAGGGACATAAATCGAAGGGCAGTGCCAATAAAAAAAAATATATTCAGCAAGGGCTCCCTTACTCTTGATTAACCCACAAGTAAGCAAGCAATCATGAAATAGGAGCATGCTCCCTTAGGGAGTCTCCTGCACTAAAGGGTATCTAGAATATCACTTATCTCTGTGCTTCTGTTGTTTACATGTCTATGTCTAACTTTTTTAAGCCTAATTTAGGTCTGAAGAGTAGCAAAGTAACTTATCACACCTCAGAATTCATTATGGAGACAAAGAATACATTTTTGTAGCTTTAAAAAAAAAAAAGAAAAAATTACACTTAATATGTGAAAAAAAAACACTCACGGAAAGCAAGTTAGTAAGGAATTTTGAATCTAAACAGGAGATTCTGGAAATTTCCTAAGTGTTTCAAGTTCTTGTTAGTAGCTATAAAATTTTATTTGCTAAGCTGTAATACAAAAGATTTTCATTCACATGACCTCCAAATATTATTAAGATCTTAAGGGAAGGAGCCTAAATCTTTTACTAGTGAAGTAAAACAGTGCAGAGTGCAAAAGTATGATTTTATCTTTAGAAACGACATTTATACAAATGTTTTACCATCGACAGTGTTCTCACAGATCTACAAGGTAGGTAAAGAAATTTGTATTGTCCTATTTTTAAATGAGGAAAAACCAACAGCAACAAAATACTAGATACAGGGATATTATCCAGTGATTCAGGAGTTTTCTTTTATTTGTTTACTGGAAAACACAACCGACTACTCACTGGGGCAGATAACAAGGAAGATGAAGAGATGGTTCCTTTTGTTACTTGAGGCATAAACTGCAGACCAGTTGAGATTATCCTTCCTAATCTAGTGTTCTTTTTTCCAGAGTCACAACTCCCTGTTTTGACTGGAAATTTTCACTAAATGATCTCTATTGTGCTTCTCAACTCAGAATATTTTATTTCTTGAAATTGTATTAACATACGGACTTATGGGAAAGTAGCATGTACTAATTCTATTACTTTTGAATCTAAAATGACTTCTCCGTTGTTTCCATACTTACAGCACCTATTGCTGTATTAATGTAGGCATATGTTGCTATTTCTCTGCCTCCTTCGGAAACAGCCTAAATCTTCTTTTAAAGTATGGAACCAACTTGAATGAAATACGTTGTTGCTTGAATTCTGTACTTCTGATTATGGCAGCTGAAGAAAAGGTTAGCTCTTTTGGCAGCCACATTAAATTCTAATCATAGGTTAGTCCTACTATGTACTAAAATATCCAATCCATGTATGTATAAGTGAATGGATACACATAAAATGTGTCTCTTCATATGTCTTATGCAATTTTATAAATTTCAGCGGCACATATAACACTGCCCAGCAATTATCCAATATTTCCACGTCGTCTTCTCCCCTCTGGACAGCTGTATCACGCCTTCTTTATTCTTCTGAAATGTCCAATTCTTTTTCCCCATTCTCACGTTCAGCCAATTACCTTCTTGAAAACTTTATTATAGAAATGAACTCTATCAAGATAGATCAATGTTTTATGTTTGTTGTTTTCAGACCAGGAGTTTCCAGTTTATTTAAAGAAACTGGGTGCTCTTTCAGTTCCTGGGACTTCATGAGCTTTCCTTGTTTGTTTTTCTAATTTGTAAGTGATAAATGATATTCAAAATTATGTTTAATCAGTATCCTTTCTTTTCGATCCAAAAATCATTGTACTTGAGGGACAAGTTAAGAGAAAAATTGGGCATAATGTTTCTTGCTTTTTTATCAAATATCATTACTCTCTATGCTCAATTTATTGTTTGATTTCTTCCTCATTTTTAACTGGCTTTACTTTGAATAAATTTGAGCTTATACTTTGGGAGATTCTGCTATAAGGTATTATGAAATACATTTAGAAATATAATTCATTTGTTGGTGATAATTCTTACATCAAATTAGTTTTAAAATGAGGACTAGTTAAATCATAATACTGTGAATAATAGAGTAATAAAAACTCATGTACCTATGGTAATTAACTGAAAGCCCCAGAGGGATTCAGCAGCAAGTAATGTAAAATTGTGTGACACAAGAAGAACCAATGATACCAATGATTTCTGTGCCTTAAAAGCGTTTGTTTCTTTGTGTGTTTACTGTTATCAAGGTGTCCCTTATATACAATAAAGCACACAAATCCTAAGTGAAATCTTGATGATTGTTACATAGGTATAAACTCATGTAATCAGCCTCCAGATTATGGTACAGAGCTGCTAACACCTCTGAAGCACACCACGTTGCCCTTTCTAGTCAATCTTTGCGTACACCCCTCTATCCACTATAATCATTATTCTGATTTTGTTTGTGTCCAGTTTTTTTAAAAATTTCAAGTAAATGAAATACAAAGTCCATCATCTTTTCTCTCTGGTACTTTCACATAACAATTTCATCTATGTTGTTTAATCCGGAAATAGTTTGTTTTATTGCTATGTAGTAATTAGTTGTTTAATAATATAACAATGTATGTACTAAGTCTACTATTAATGGATATTTTGGTTATTTTTAGTTTTGTCAATTGTAAATAAAATTCTATGAACATTTTTATGTAAGTATTATTTGGGCACATATGAACTGAGTTCTCCTTGGGTTTTTACTAGGAATAGAATTGCTGGGTCATAGGTTAGGCTTATGGTTAGTTTTGATAGATACCATCAAACGTTTTTTAAAGTGCTTTTTTTTTTTTTTTTTTATCACTTTACACTCCTGTTAACAATGTATGTGAGGGGCTTCCCTGGTGGTGCAGTGGTTGAGAATCCGCCTGCCCGTGCAGGGGATACGGGTTCATGTCCCGGTCGGGGAAGATCCCATATGCCGGGGAGCGGCTGGGCCCGTGAGCCGTGGCCACTGAGCCTGGGCGTCCGGAGCCTGTGCTCCGCAACGGGGAGAGGCCACAACAGTGCGAGGCCCGCGTACCGCAAAAACAAAAAACAAAAAACAATGTATGTGAGTTCCAGTTATTCATGTATTTACTAACATTTGATATTGACAGTGTTTTTTAAAACTTTTAATATCAGGCTACACTTGTGGTCATATAATGATATCTTCTTGTATTTTGATTTGCATTTTCCTGATGATTCAATGATGTTGGACACATTTTCATATGCTCATTGGCCATTTGGAAATTTTCTTTTGTGTATTGCCCATTCATATCTTTTACACATTGTTCAAGCAGTTGGCCTATCTTGAATGCATTTCTGAAAAGAAATATCCAATTTGAACTCAGCTTTTTTTCCCTCCAACTAGCAAAAGGTTATAGAAATATCTGATTTTTAAATCTAAGTTGCACAGAGAAATATACGGACCAGACTAATTGTATTATTTAATTTAAACATTTTTTATAATATCTACAATTAAGCCCTAATTTCTGACTATTTGTGGGTTTATAGGAAGTGAGTACCTCGCAACATGTTTCCTATAAAATTTCCATCTACTGTTTAGTTCTACTCTTATTTTTCTTTGGGCATACAGCTCTTCAGCCTCCTTCCCCTGGCCGCTTCTATCATGAAACAGCTAGTCTCAGTGTTCTCACCTACAGAAATTTATAGGTCGCTTTCAGGAAGATTTAAATTTCTCATTGGTTATTTTGCATATGATCATCTTTCACTACCTGCACCTCTTGGAATCTCTTTCCCCACCTGAAGCAGTTTATCTAATTATTCCTTGCAAAACAGACATTTTGGAGGAACACTTGCATATATTCAAACAAGTATTTTGACTAAATATAAACCTGATTTTTTTCTGATTTTTAGTTTTGAAATCCTATATTTAATATCATCTATATAATTTTAATTTCTAAACTTTGCAGAAATGCAAAGTTTAAAAATTAAATCTAATGAAATTTAATTTTTACTGCATTCTTTAATGCATTTTAGGAATTAACCGCAAGATGAAATTTTAAAAAAATGGTGAGGGAAGAGGAAGTGGAAAAGGCAAGGTAGGTTATACAGAATCATTTGAAGTTGTTTAAAAAGAATTGATCTGAAATGTAGCTACTCAGAATGCTGCCCCATAATTCAAGAAATGGTTCTAGAGTATATCATCCAGTTTGACTGATGGATCTGGTGATACACTTCTCTTTCTCTTTGATAACAGTGAGCTAAAGAGTGTCAAGAAGAAGGCTCCTTTTTTAATATATCACATGTGATTTTAACTCTGGAATAGACTAGCGTTGATTACTGTTATGCTCCGTTGTTTTATGTTATTATTATTATCATTACCATCTCTTAAATATAGTGCAGAAGATCATTTACATTAAGAATTCCACCCATGCACTCACTCTCACTAAGTCCTCACTATATTATTACATCGTTACCATCTTGTCTCAGAATATCTGTTACATCCTGCCTGTGTTCATTACCTTGACTATATTTCACATTTTAATCTCTGTTTCCTGGTTTTTATGTGTTTGAATTTCATCCCATAAGTATCCAACAGTCATTCAGAGCCTTGATTTTAATCATGTGCAATATTTGGACTGCATTTTATCTTCACTGTTGTATCTCTACTTGTTCATTAGTTTCTAGAATCGGATTGCTATAGACTGAAGTGTTTGTATCTCCCCAAAATGCATGGGTTGAAACCCAAGTCCCTAATGTGATGGCATTTGGAGTGGAAGCCTTTGGGAGGTAATTATAAGTTTGGAGGGGTCAGGGTTGGTGCTTTTATTAAGAAAAGACACTAGAGAACTTGTTACTGTTCTTTCCTTCCTCCAAGTAAGGATAAAAGGAGAACCCAGGAGGGGTGTCCTTCACCAGACACTGGATGTGCTGCTTCTTTGATCTTGGACTACCCAGCCTCCAGAACTATGAGAAATAATTGTTTGTTGTTTAAGCCATCCAGTCTATGGTATTTTTGTTATCACATCCCAAACAGACTAAGATGCTATGCTCCAGTGTTAGAGAACTCCCCTATGATCTTTGTAACTTGGAACTTAGACCTTGGAGAGGTTTTCTCCTGCATAATTTTTAAAAGCAGTTTTGTGAAGATATAATCGGCATACCATACAATTCACTTAAAAGTGTACATTTAAACATGTCCAAGCACCATTTAAAAGCAATTCAGTGGACTTTAGTATACTCACAAAGTTGTGCATCCATAACCACAATCAATTTTAGAATATGTTCTTTGGCCCAAAAAGGAACCCTGTACCACAAAGCCACCTGGCATTTTAAATAGGAAAAAAAAAATAAAGCAGAGAAGGGATATAAAAGTGTAGGGTTTGGGTGGAGAAAGGAAGTTGACAGTGATAAACAGAGTTGTCAGGGAAGGCTGAGAAGGTAACACTTAAGATTTGAAAGAGGTGAGCTAGTCTCTCACTTCGAGTGCAATGTGCTTTCAAAGCCATCTTTCATCATCTTTTAAAAATACTTTGAGTCGGAAGCACTTGATGATATAAACAGGCTAAGTCCCTCTCCCTATACTTTGAGGATTTTGTCTTATAATTGGAATTTTCTGCTCTATAAAGACTTTTATGGTATTAAATACAGAGATCCAAACACAAATATTAATGGTAATAATAACAATAAAAGTGTAATGTGGATATTAACAGTTGTCTCTCCTCATCTGTTTCCATGAAGGACTCTCACTACAGAGTGGAAAGACTGTCGTTCAAATAGGTTAACGCCACGACACTAGTTCTGCACAGAACCCACTTGCAGTGACTGATAACCTAAAAGAAGCTGTCCTTTCCCTTCTCAGTAGCTTCTGATATTGATGTTGTAAAGTGGCTCTGTGGTGGGTAGCATGCAGAGTGATGCTTCATTACCCTAGATCATCTCATACTTGTTATCTGTCTCTCATGAATGCAGGGCACAAAATGGAGTTAACAGGCACAAACCTCCTTGGAAAACATAGTACGGTGCTTAATGAGCAGAGCGTTCCTTTCCCTCCAGCTTCTACATGTCTGTGGAAATTATATTATCTTTTTAATTATTCTCTTGAAAATGTATACATATAATTTTGTGTGCAAAGAGCAGTTCTAAAGGAGTAAGGAATTGGGGAGCAGTTGGCCCTTTAAAGGGGATGGTGATTACTCTCAAATATTCAGTCTAAATGTCGCTATTTCTAAGCACTGCTTTATTGTTTGCTTATATAATGCCATCACCAAATATGCATTTAAAGACTAGACATGTTATATGTAGCTTAAAACATAATAAAAGGAACTGGCACATAACCAGCATCAAGCTTAGGAAATAAAACAAATCCTTCCTTTGCAGGTCGCTGTGCTCGTCTTTACCAAGACTTTACTTTCCTGTCTCCTCTCAGTGGTAAGCACTAATCCTGAATGTTTTATGAATCATTTTTAGCGGTTCTTTATAATTGTATCAGACAGGTGGGTATATCACTAAGCAATATACGGTTTACTTTTCTCTGGTTTTAACCTTTATACAACTGGAGTCATACTAAAAGTATTCTTCTATGATTTAATTTATACATGTTTTCTTCACATTAATCTATGTTATATAGATACACACATATACACATGTATGCACTAAAATAAGCTAAGTGAATATATAACATATGATTCGTGTGTGTTGTGTGTATACATTTACTTATACATTAAAACAGCACTACTATAAGCAGTCTTGTAATATTCCTGGTGAGAACTGAGGTTGTCTAGAAGTGGGTGTCTGGGTTTTATCAGAGGATTCCTCTTCAGTTTCACTGGGTCATGCCAAAAAA